>NC_088388.1:132870000-133105000 GCF_037993035.2 Macaca fascicularis | reverse complement strand
TTACAGGGCGGAGTCACCAGCGTTGGTTGTGGAGTATTTAACCCTAGGAGGGGAAGGTGAAGGAGTGAGGACATGTGTGCACTTTTCTATAATCATAACATACTTCAATAAAAACTCAAAAAGAGAAGAGTGAATTGATAACTTCTGGGATTTCACTCAGTTTCAGCAGGCTGTCATTCCAGTCTGTCACTCACCCTAGCTTCCAGTTTCTCTTCTTTTCTTTGTCCCCTCCCTTTGGCGTCTCCCGTCAGTATAAAGGGAGGTGGAATGGGCAGAATGGGTGGGGGCACCACTGTGCCTCGGCTCCCTGCAAGCGACTTTGACCCCAGGCCCAATGGAAAAGGGGGCTGGGCCCCCAGAATTTCAACCAATCTCGGTTTTATCAATAAATGTCGATGACTGTCACTTCTTTATCCCTGGTAGATGGCTCCCAATCTAATCCTTATCTCTGAGCAGAAAAATTGAAACTTTTCTAGGATTGGGGAGTTTGTGAAAATCGTTATGTGGAGAAACACTTTTTATTTTCTGTGAGCAGATATGCTGAACTGAGTATTTCCCAATGACCTTCTTTATTTTGATGCTCACCTTCATGGCAAGCACAGGGTGCTTTGTCCTTGACGAGGGTACTTTCGAGGTGACCTGCATTGTGTGTGGACTTGAGCAGCTCTCCCTGTGAAGCAGTGAGCCAGCTGTCTGAGCTAAAATCTAGGAGCTGGCAATAATAAACAGAGTGTGGGACACGTGTTGATTCTTTATCTTCCCCTTCCACTGGCCCCTGCCAAAAGCTTGTCGCCTGTCTGGTAGAATATGGAAAGTCAAAGGCAGCTCAGCTCCTGCTTGAGGATACCTCAAAGCTGGGCGCTTTAAGCTGGGAGGCAGGTTAGCCACCAGGCAGGTAGGTAGCAAGTCAGGTGTGCGTGTTACTCAGAGGTCAAGATGAAAGATCCAGTCTAAACCCAGACAAACGTAATAGGCAAACTCCGGTCAGCACGATGAACCTAGTGCTGAATATCTACGCAGAGCAGATGGTCCAGAGTCTCGAAGGGTATTTGGGAACCTGCAGGGCACGGTGTATACAGGGAGAGTGGGGCAGGCAGGACCACCGAAGGAAAGGAGGAGCACAGGGGCCTTCACTCTGGAGCAACTTCTACCCAGGCAGACAGGAAGCTACCGGGACAGCAGAGCCCGACCTGAGTCAGGGAGCTGGAGGCGGGGCGAGGGTGGGGTGCAGAGGGCATGGACCTTACGACATGGACAGAGCTGTCCACGACTGCCCGTTGGCTCACAGCTAACTTACCCAAAAAGTACCTGTTGAGCTACTACCTGCAGATGCCTGGCACCATTTGAAGCCTGAGAATATGAACGTGAAACTATTCCACACGTTCTGCCGACAGAACAACCTACAGATGGCACAGGTGTGCAAGAGCAGGTGACCAAGAGTGTGTGGGCTTCGGGGAGAGCTCACGGCGAGCCATGCTGTGCAGCAGTGTCTGCGGGCACAGAGCCACCAGCACGCCAGGTTTGGGACTCTGATGACACTATTCGTGCACTCAACAAATACGGACTGGGCAGCTTGCTCGGTGTGTGCTGTGTAGCTCAGGGTGGACACGGCACCCACTCTGCTGGAGCTCGCATCCTTGCAGGGGCAGCTCCATGTGGACAGGGGAGGGCATTGCACGGACTCCCCAGGAGAAGAGGCGGTACTTGTAGGTAGTGGCCAGGCCGTGGTGCCGGTGGTGCTCTATGGCACTAGAAGAGCTTACACGTATTCCAGAAGCGTTGGAGGTCATTGAACTACTTAGTAAAGAAATGATAACCTAGGTGAGAAATCATGTGCTTCTCGGGGAAGAAAGGAAGCGAAGGACTCCAGGGATGTTCACGCCTTACTACATCCAAACCGGAACAAGTGAGTGGGGAGACCTAGGCTTCTCCCCTCGTCACGCCAGTGCTGCCCACCCTCACTGTAAGTGGATGCACTGAGTTGGGGAGGCTCAGACAGGAGCCTCGGCCTCCTTAGGAACGTCTGGTGTGGCCTGCAGGGCTCCCTTCAGGCAGTGCCAGACCAGGGAGGTATTTCAGCCACGCTGGCGACGCCCCCTCTGCCCTCGTCACTCACTTAAAATAGACAAAGGCCTGGCTTCTTCACCTTAGGTCCAGTGCTAGAAAGAAAGGAATGCGTGAACATCTGCTAAAGGGTAGAATGGCAGTACGGGCAGTGAATTTAAGATAGAAAGCAAAAGGACAAGGCGGCCTCGGGTGGAGGGGCAGAGTGGGGTGGCGGGGTCCTGACGTGGGGAAGAACTGGCCCTGTGGGCCTCAAGGAGCCGGCCAGGGTGAGGCTGCGGAGGGGCAGGCAGCCTAGGCCCAGTGTGTCTGAAGGATGACCCTCCCAGAGGGGTCTGTGGAGGAGGAGGAGAGGTCACTCGGGGTGCAGACAGAGCACGTGACGAGGCCCAAGTCTCCCCGACTGAGGAGAAGAGCCGGGGGTCAGGGCGGACACCGAGGAGGCTGCGCACACAACCCCCCGATGGGCCAGTAGGCAGGGCCCTGCCGCCCGCGACAGCGTAAGCGTGCGTGAGTGCGGGCGTGCGGGGTGAGCATCTCACTAAAGGAAGCCACGGCCGCACCCAGCCTCTGGCTTCCCCGTCCAGCCTCTTTGTGCTTCATGTTTATTGAGCTTAATGCTCGTTTGGTGATAACCTCAGGAAACCCTCTCAAATAATAAACTGTGCATGTATCCAGGTTGCCATCTCATTTTAGAAATACAGTTTTCCTATTTGGGATTAATTGCCTAAATGTCCTTAGAAGGTTAAAAGGGAACTGTCTCTTGAACATTAGTTATTAAATTATGTGTCACCAATTCATTTGCTGCACTGATTTGAGCTTTGTGACATTTCTTATTGATTGTTTGAAAGCAAACTTCCAATTATCAAAGGATCAGATCCTGCCAGCTCAAAATCCCTCTTGGAGTGGCAGAGAGCTGCTGGGAGAGTTTGAAGATCCCAGGTCTTTGTGACCAGGACGTGACTTGAGCGCTGATATGGGCATCAACCAAAGGAAGCGTTTTCTTAAGGAGGACGTTTGAGAAACCCGGAATCTGATTCTCGAAGCCACCACAGTGTGGCCGCCCTGGCAGAAGAGCATCTCGCATGCTTGCACTTTGAAGCCCAGTGCACTGAATGGGGTCTGTTATGTTTAGGCTGGAGATAAAGAACCGCATTTGGCAGACATCCCGGCTCAGATCCTACCTTTTCCAAAGGCAGTATACTGCAGGTTCCCAGAGGTGAAGAAAGAATGACCGAAATAGTAGCTTACGGTTTATCCTTCTTATCTCAAATGTCTGGGGAATAGGAATAATAATATTTACAATTTGTTAAAAATTTTATGGGCAGGCATTGTGTAAGTACTTTACATATTATACATATGAATACCTTTATAGATGTATAAATGTATACATGTAAATATATATCATAAATAACAACTGATACAGATAAAGATATCTACATCTATCTATTTAAATAGATGCATCAATCTCCACTTTTAACCCTTTCACCAATCCTCTGACATAGATATTACAATGGTCCCCATTTTAGAGATTAGGAAAATAAAGCAAAAAAATGTCAATTTGTTCAAAGCACATAGCTAGTAAATGTTGGCAGACCCAGAACTGAATTAAGGTGATCTGAGCCTAGAAATGATGCAACCTAGGCTTGAACTTATGCCTCCGGTTGCAAATGCAGCATTCGAATGCAAGAGTGAGTGTACAAGAGAAGTGTTGAGATGCGGAGGTGTGGCAACCCCACAGGCGTGGTGACCCCACAGGCGCTGAGACCCCACGGGCACGGAGACCCCACCAGGGATGTTTCCTGGCCAGTCCACCTGGTGACAGTCCCACTTAGGTCTGTGGCTCTGGTTTGCTGATGCAGAAGGAGAGGCAGGGTCTCATCTGTGTTTCCTGGTGGTGAGCCTATGGTAGGGCCGACTGACTTATTAAATCACAGTACTCTTGCCTCTGGAATTCCTCTGGAAGGACTTGCCTGAGGCTGTTTTATAGTTTACCTTTTTAAAAACAATTTAAGTATACTCTAAAATAATGGCAAAAATGGAGTATAGTAAGTACACAAACCAGTAACATGGTTGTTTATTATTATCATCAAGTATGTTCTGTGCATAATTGTATTGTGATACTTTTATGGGACTAGCAGTGCAGTGAGTTGGTCTACACCAGCACGTGCACAAACATGTGAGTAGTGCGTTGTTATGGCATGCTAGTGCAATGTTATGACCGCTATGACATCACTAGGCAATAGGAATTTTTCAGCGCCATTTAAATTTCGTGGGACCACCGTCCTATATGTGGTCGGTCATGCAGCACTTACTATGTGTCTTCGTTGAGGCTGTTCCTTTGGCTGATTTTTCTTTTCCCTCCCCCTCTACCTGTTCAAATTATACTAATACTTCAAAGCACAACTCGACTCCAACTGTCCCCATAAGACCTTCTGATCATCTTTTCATCATTCCTTTATTTAAAAAAATACGTATCGAGTGCTTTTTATGTGCCAGATGTTATTCTAGGCTGCATGGCTGGGATGGAATGTAGCCTCAGTGTGTAGCAGACTGTGCCATCTGGGTTTGTGGACATACACTCCATGATGTTTGCATCCAACAAACATATGAAAAAATATTCAACATCACTAATCATCAGGGAAATTTAAATTAAAACCGAGATGAGATACTGTCTTACGCCAGCCAGAATGACCGTTCTTAGAAATTCAAAAAGCAATGAATGTTGGCATGGATGTGGTCAAACGGGAGTGCTTATACACTGCTGGTGGGATTGTAAATCAGTACAACTTCCACGGAAAACAGCATGGACACTTCTCAACCCCGCATCAGTCCACTTCCGGGTATCTACCCACTTCCGGGTACCTACCCAGTCCCACTTCCGGGTATCTACCCACTTCCGGGTACCTACCCAATCCCACTTCCGGGTACCTACCCAATCCCACTTCCGGGTACCTACCCAACCCCACTGCTGGGTATCTACCCAAACCAAAGTCATTATATCAAAAAAGACATCTGCACATGGATATTTATCACAGCACAATTCACAATTGCAAAGATATGGAACCAACCTAAATGCCCATCAACCAATGAGTTTGTTCGTTCAGGCATAAAAAAAGAATGAAATAATGTCAACTTGGATGGAGCTGGAGGCCATTATGCTAAGCGAAGTAACTCAGGAATAGAAAACAAATACCATATATTCTCCTTTGTAAGTGTGAGCCAGGCTATGGGTACACAAAGGCATACAGGGTGGGCTATAATGGACATTGGAGACTCAGAAGGGGAAGGCTGGGAGGGGGATGAGGCATGAAAAACTATCTATTGGGTATAAGGTACACTACTCGGGTGACGGAAACACTAAATCCCAGGCTTTACCGTTACACAATCCATCCATGTAACCAAAAACCACCTGTACCCTTAAAGATACGGAAATAAAACATAATAAAAATTTGATCTTTGTTTCACATGGAAGTTAGGAATTGTTGGATATAGTATTATTATTAATATTTAATTTAGTTATAGTCAAAGCATATTTTATAATACTTTAATTTGAAATGTATTAATACTTATTTCTAGGGTCAGTGTATATGATTTTCCAATGTGCCCTTTAAAACCACATGTACTCCTTAATTGTGGAGTGGAGTGTTCTGAAAAGATCAGTTATGTCACATTGGTTGATAATGTTGTTCAGGTGGACTATTTTTAATTTTATCTGATTGTTCTGTCAATTATTAAAAGGGGGTTGCTAAAATCTCCAGCTATAGTTATGGATTTACTTAGTTTTCTTTTAGATCTGCTCATTTTTCATTTATTTATTTTGAAGTTTTTGAGAAAGGCTAAGGTAAAACCACAGCAATGGTTCTGAGGAAGGTGGTAGAAAGGCAGGCTGCAGAGCTATGACATCACTAGGCAACAGGAATTTTTCAGCGCCATTTAAATTTCATGGGACCACCGTCATATATGTGGTCGGTCATGCAGCACCTGTACCCAGAGGAAGGGCTCTTATCTGGCACCCGTCCTTCTGTATCTCCTGGCCCACGCCACATTTTGTGTATGCATGTGTTCACGTAAATTGAGTATTTGTGCACCTTCTTGCCATATTTGCTTTCATCTATTATTTTCTGCAAACTTTGTGTGATCTAGACCTTTTCAAGGTGCTTATGTTGGGGCTCAGAAACCAATACCCCAAGATACGGTGCTGTGACCTGCTAAACTAAAGAAGCAGACTCAAGATCTCTCTCACCTTCTCCCCACTTTTGTCTCTCAGTCCTCCGTCTCTTCCAAAGTACAAACCTGCTCCCCAAAACGTCCTTATATACCCAGAAACTGGACCCCCAAAGATAAACACAATCCCTTCTATCCCTTCTCTGAAATTTCATTAACCAGAGAAGATTAAAATTCATATCACAGAGGTAGAGTCTAAAAATTGAACATCACACTTAGAGCCCAGATGAAATTTTAATGGTTCAGTTGTCCCAAACCATTGTTTGTTCTCTGCTTCCATTCAGTTCCCAAAGACAATTATTTACTTACCATTGTCTGAAAATGGAGTCCATTCATTCCCCCTAAAAAACATTTACTCCTACACCCCACCTCCCCTTCTCCTATGAAGAAGGGTACATAAGCATCTGGGATGCATCAGATTATTGGGTAATCATTCCCCATGATTTATCCATGTTCTGCACATTAAAATAATTTTATATGCCTTTTTCTCTTATTAATCAGCCTTTTGTCAGCTCATTTTTAGCAAACCCTTAGAGGGTGAAAAGGAAAGCATTCTGTTTTTACCCCTACACCTACTGCAGCCCAGAATGTGTATGTAATAATTGATAAAAATTATAATGTATTTTTAGCAAAAATAATGATTGATGCTGCTGACTTTTCCAGATTTCTGTGATTCAGCAGAGCACCTGCCATTTCTAGAGAGAACACAGCTAGAGAACTGTGAAAAAAATATTTTCAACCAATTGGCTAGGTTTCTATTTATGCCTTTCTGCAAGATGGCCCATGTAAATTGTTTAACAACTCTGAAAGGAAACTGGTCAATGAGGAAGTTTACTTATACATTTTTAATGATGCCCGATACAAATGTCTGTTTTGTTTCTAATGAAATATACCTAATATCTGAGTTAATAATTAAGGATAACTGCATTGACTTAGTATTTTTTCTCTCATTAAAGTTCTTTCGGCTGGGCGTAGTGGCCCACGCCTGTAATCCCAGGACTTTGGGAGGCTGAGGTGGGTGGATCACTTGAGGTCAGGAGTTTGAGACCAGCCTGGCCAACATGGCGAAAACTTGTCTACTAAAAATACAAAAATCAGCTGAGCGTGGTGACAGGTACCTGTAGTCTCAGCTACTTGGGAGGCTGTGGCAGGAGAATTGCTTGAACCCAGGAGGCAGAGACTGTGCCATTGCACTCCAGCCTGGGCAACAGAGCCAGACTCCATCTCAAAAATAAATAAATAAATAAAGTTCTTCAAGGAGTGGATACATCAGTGTCTGGATTTGTTACCCTAAACTTATTACCAGTGGGAATCTCACTATGATTTGATAGCTTGACTTCAGTTTTTGCTGGTATATCCTTTGATCACTGTGATCACTCAAATCATTTCAAGGATCTGGCAAAACAAATGATTCATCTTTACTGCATTTTATTTCCAGGAAAACTTGAGAATTATAAAACCTTGTTTTATAATTCAGGGATGCCTATTCTGCCTGGTCAGGTGTTGTAGAAAAGTGTGAGGAGCTTTTTCCTTTCCACATCCTCCCCTAGGAGACTGGGAATAGCTGTGTGCCTTCTTTCCCATTGTGAGGCTTTGTTCCTTGGATCACCCCTGCTGGGAGGCAGCCCCCTTGATGTACTGGGTCCCTGCCAAGCAGGCTGCTCTGGACTCTTAAAGGAGAGGGGGGCTCCTCTTCACAGTGGGATGTTTGCTGCTGACACTGGGATGGGACTCTCGGGGGCAGGATCCCATTCACCACATGTTCATTCGATCTGAAAATGTCTTACCAGAACTTGTTACTAATTTGCTCTTTCATTTATTCAGTCATATGATTATGCTCCACTGACTCCTGCTTTGCAACTGCAAGGGAAGAGGGTAAGTCACCCCCACTAGATTTTTTTTTTTTTTTTTTTTTTTGCTTCACTCTGCTTGGAGCTGAGTGGGAGGTCAGGTTGACTGTGCAATTTTCCGCATTTGTCTTTCGGAACAGTTAGAAGACCTAGGTTTAGACTAGAAGTAGTAGTTAATTACTGGACCCCACTTAGGCCTTGAGCCTAAAGTGCAGGGTGCAACATCATCTTTATCAAGCTCTGCATTCAATGTTAGTTGGCCACTTCAGTCATTAATACTGTTACTCAGAGCTGAGAAATGATTAGCCAGCCAGAATTTATGCATTTCTGAGTTTCACGCATGATATAACCAAGACTGTCATTCCTCCATTAGCTGGGTAAAACATGGGATGCCCAGTTAAGTAAGAATTTCAGATAGAAAATGACTTTTAAAATATAATTGCATCTCAAATATTTCATGAGACATATATGTGCTAAAATAGTATTTATTGCTTATCTGAAATTAAGTTGAACTGAGAATGCTGTACTTTTATTTGCTAAAGTTGGCAACCCTACACACTTAAGCATGGCGGTGTTAAGCATAAACTTCAGTGACAGATTGCCTGGTTCAAATTCTTGCCGTGACTTACCAGGTCAATGTGGCTCTTAAGTGATTTTACTTTCATTAATTATCCCTCAGTTTCCACAGCTGTAAAAGTTTCATAATAATATTAGCTACCTCAAATGCTTAGTGTGAGGATTATGTAATCAATACACATAAAGTGCTTAGAGCAGTGCCTGGCACTTAATAAAAGGCATTTAAGTGCTAGCTGATAACCATCTGATATTAACCTGTGCTCAGTTTAAATTCCCAAGTCTGAAGTTCATTTGTGTATGAAGCTTTCCACATTGCACAGGTGCCCGCTTCTACCCAAGGGAAAAGTTTTCTACTCGAAGTTCATTTCGTGCACATATGTCTGTGTGTGTGCGCATAAGTGTTCTAAATGCCCTCAGCTCCTCCTCTCCTCTGCTTCCTGGATCGTCACTGGCAAGTTTGAAAAGTTTCACTCGTGTCCTTCCTTAGCGTGCAGGTGGGGCAGCAACCAAGGGGGCAAATTTGGGGGTGAGTTAAAAAGGCCTGAGAATAAGACAGGGAAGCCCCCCGAAGACAGTGGTGGGTACCAAGGCCAGAAGGTGGCTCATCCCAAAATGATGCCGGAGAACCAGGGGCCAAGACATCCCTAGAGAGGTGAGGAGGAACTGCGAGTCTCTGGGGACCCAGGTTACGGGGTGGCGTCAGGATTCTAAGCCCAAGGCTGTGGTCCCAGAGACAAAAGAACCACAAATTAAAATTCAAATGTGGGCAAGTCGGGCTTGGGGTGCTGGGAACTTGAGTCAGGGCTGGGACAAAGAGTCCAGGCTATGCCGGACAAAGTGCCTTCTAAACTGTCACTCAGAGTCTCATGAAAATGTCGACCAGGGAACAGAGCAACAGCAGCTCCTCTGGGTAAAATCACTCACATACATTTCAATCCGCCTTTTACACCATCATCCTGCCTGTCTTTCTCCATCCAGTTTATAGGGCAGTCAAGAAAATCACGCCCAAAGTCCCTAATGAAATAAGGTCTGCACCTAACCCGGGCCCCCTGGGTCTCCAGAAACCCCATCACGCTGCATGAAAACTCCCAGAGCCATGAGACCTCACAGCCGTGTGGACAAGAACAAGTAAAGCTTAGGTTGTTTCTCTTTCTCCTCCCATCCCCACCCTCATGTTCTCCTCTGTTTTCAGCCATGAAACACGTGCTCGGTTTCTGAACAAACCACTCCAGAACGTGGCACTTCGGCACAGGAAAGATTTTCAGCAGAAGGAATTTGAGAAGCGGCAGGTGCAGGAAAGACTCCTCACCTTTCACTGAAGCAGGTCCTAGGACGCTTCTGCGAGAGATGCCCTCCCAGTGCCCAGAAGAAAAGAGCACGCTTATCTCGCGGGCACAGGGCTGCCGGAGGAATGTGGCCTTGCGGGGTGTCCCGGGTGAGCACCCTCTGCTCACGCTCCTCTGCCTGTCAGATTTTTCCACGACATTTTACTCACCAGCAAACTACCATAAAAACACGGATTCAACCACTTTTCAGTGTTTCTTTATGAACCTTTACGAAGGTTCCTGTGTCACGTCAAACTCACATTCAATCCACTGGCGTGCTTTTCTTTTGTGAATCTGTCTTTTGTTACAGAGGCCCCAGCCAGTGAAACTGAGGTGGGTAGAAGGGAAAGACTTTTCCTCCAGGACACCACCCAGAGCCCTTCACCCAGGCGGGGCTGCAGAGCCTCTCACAGCCCGGAAGACCAAAGGCTCTGTGCCCGCCTCAGCCTCCGCCTGCCTCCCTGGGCAGTCCGCATCCTTCCTCAGCAGGCTGAGCCTGGGCAGTAGCTCCAGCTGACCCTGAGAGAGGGGCAGGTGCCACGGGGGCAGGTCAGGCACGGGGAGCCTCGGCGAAGGGAGGGCTTCTCACATGCGCCCAGAGACTGCCTTTCATCCTCTTCCCAGCTCTGTCAGTTCCAAAGGCAGGGCTGGTGCTCGGCGTGGCAAGTGTTGTTTCGTACCTTTTAGTATTTAGTGTTAGCATTTTGCAGGAGGGGTATTGTTTCGTAGCTGAAAAATGAAAGACTTAAAGGAATGTAATGCATCACCCAACAATATCATGCATTTTACTCCACACCAACAAAGGAAAGTAGAAATTGAGGACAATCACCTAAGTAATTAGTGCTTAAAACTCTCTTTTGCCTCAGTTTATCTGGATATTTTCAGTCAATTCCCTGGCTAATTGCTTGCATTTTTCATTCACTGGATCAGTGAAGACCCTGTGAACTTGGGCAACTATTTTCAGAACTGGTTTAGCCAATGTTTGTTTATATCATATTATCCTTATTGTATCACCATACTAATTATTATAGATAATAATTATAGATTATTATCTATATATCTATATAATATACGTATGTTTATTGATTATATTTATAACTATATTTATTGATTATAATGTATTATCTATATTTATATAGATAATAATATATATTATTTATATATCTATATAATATATGTATATTATAGATATTATTTATATCTATATAATATATGTATATTATATAGATATATAAATAATATATAAATATAATATAGATTATATATAAATAATATATTATTATCTATATAAATATAGATAATACATTATAATCAATAAATATAGTTGTTAATTTTACATCAATATCCTCATTAATGCTGTCATTATTACTCATTAGTTGCGTGTTTTAAGTGTTTGAAAGGAAAAAAAAGGAAACAAGAACTTGACCAATTGTTTCATTTGAAGCTAATAAAATAATAAGCTGTACTGAACGTGTCTTCTAAATTCTGCCAGTCTTGTTACAAACAATCCCATACTCCTGTTTAAATTGGCCTGGACCACTGGCACCCCAAGGTAAGTGCAGCTGACACTCTGGAATCTGAAGCTGGGCACGGCTCCTGCACTTGGGCAGGACTGAACCCAGGGAGGGAGTTCCAGTGTCCTGTGCAGGCCTGGAGCTGCCAGCACGACCTTTGAACTAAGGCTCCTTAGAACACGGTTTTGTCAGAAAAGCATGAAATAAATATATTTATAAATTACAAACTTACTTAAAGCTCATCAAATCTTAAGGAAGAACTGGCAAATGATGATTGGGAATTTAGAGTTAAAAATACCCTATGAACAGCATCTGCAATGACTTAAATCATAGAAAAAAATAATAAAATGTATAGAAAACCTGTATACCAAAAAATGCAAAGTGTTGACAAATTGAAGACTAGATTGAACTGTGAAGTCAATGCAATCCCAGTGATGCCCTACTAGGGATTCCTTTTATAAAACTTAACAAGTTAATTCTAACATTTGTATGGAAATGTAAAAACCTAGAACGGTTGAAAAAAGTTTGAAAAAGAAGAACAGTGTGGGAGGACTCATATTAACTGGTTTCAAGATCTACTCTAAAGCTACAAGGATCAAGGTGGAAAAGTGTTGGTGAAAGAAGAGACAGAGCTAAATAGAAGAGAAAGTCTGCAAACAGAACTACATACATTGGGCCAACTGATTTTTGAAAAAGGTATCAAGACCCTTCAATATGAAAAGAATAAACTTCTTACCAAATAGTGCTAGACCAGCTGGGTAGTCATCCTAGATACCAATATGGTGGGAAAATCTCAACTTCACTTCACAACATACACAAAAGTTAATCCAAGATTCATTATTAGAAACATGAAATCTAAAACTATAAAACTTTTCAAAGAAGATATAAAAGAAAAGCATTGCACCTCAGGGTAATAACAGTGTCCTAGCTAGGGCATAAAAGGCAGAAACCATAAAGAAATTAATAAATTAAACTTCCTCAAAACTTAAAAACTAGTAGTATTAGCAAGACACTTAGGAGAAAGAAAAGACAATTCACAGACTGGGAGAAAATACGTGCAATACGTGTATCTGAAATAGGACTTATATCTAGAATAAGGAATTAACTTTTGTAGGTGAACTATTTGAATAGCCCTTCACAAGAAAAGGCTTACAAATAGTAATAACATAAAATGATGTTCAGCATTATTTGTAACCAGAGGAACTCATATCAGTGCTATGATGATATACCACCACACAGCCACTAGCATGGCTGTAACCCAAAGCCTGACCTAACAGACATCTGTGAAGAGGTGAGGCAGCTGGAACCCGGCCATTGCTGATGGTGCTGTAAAATGGAGCACGACTTTGGAGAACCGTTCCACAGTGTTTTAAACATGCATACATAATATTATTACATAATTCTATTCTCAGGTCTTCGCCTATGAGAATAAGATATTTCCACCCAGACACTTGAGGCCCAGCGTTCAGAACATCTTTATTGTAACACTGCATGAAAACATGAACACATTTTGGTACATCCAGAGGGAGTAATATTCAGCAATGAAAAGGGATGAGCCAATGATACCTGCCCCCACATGGACAAATCCCAGAATCATCATGTTGCATGAAAAGAGTGATTCGCAAATGGTCACGGCTCCATTTCTCTAACCCAGGCTGGCAGGAAGGAAATCTAGTCTCCATGGGGTTGGGATGGTGGCACCTGGCACTGAGGCAGAACAGGGAACTCTGGGGTAATGAAAATATTTTTTCTATGGACCGTGAGTGTGGTTACACAGATGTACACATTGGCAAAGCCCATCAAACCATACAATTTAAGTGGGTGCATTGGCCGGATGCAGTGGTCCATGCCTGTAATCCCAGCACTTTGGGATGCCAAGGCTGATGGATCACGAGGTCCGGAGTTTGAGACCAGCCTAACCAATATGGTGAAACCCCATATCTACTAAAAATACAAAAATTAGCTGGACATGGTGGCACTCACTGTAGTCCCAGCTACTCAGGAGGTTGAGGCAGGAGATTCACTTGAACCCAGGAGGTGGAGGTTGCAGTGAGCTGAGATTGTGCCACTGCACTCCAGCCTGGGCAACAGAGCAAGACTCTGTTTCAATAATAATAATAATAATAGGGTGCATTATATTTTAAAATTAATTATCCTTCAACAAAACTGATTTTAAGACCTAAGGAAGAATCTAAAGTTTACTGCTGTCTACATGACAACAGGTACTGTAAAAAATTTATATAGCAAATGATCACAGACAGAGGAAGTCTGAAGTAGCAAAATATATTTACTAAGGTATTAAAGTTCAGGCTAGTGGTTGTGAATTTATAATATACTTATTTCCATTTTTATGGTGTTTATATTAAAATAGCTTCACAAGAGAAATTTATTCTGTAAAGCTGCAGGGTTGCAGAACATGGTTTGAAAGCCCTCGACTAATTAATTCAGCCCTTGGCTCCTCCTCCAGCTCACCTTGCTAATTTTTCTCTCTCCATTCAAACATCAGATTGCATTTCTGGGTCTGTTAAAATTGCTTTGCTACTGAATACTTAGTGGGATGCAAAACACGTGACTTGCTCATTATGGCTCACCGTGTGCCTTTAATTTTTCCTCGTCGTGCCTTCCTAAGTGTTGCATTGCTGTGTTTTGCAAAACTGAGCGGGGAAAATGCATACTGCAACTCTCCGAGAAAAATGTATGTGATGTCTGCTGCTTGCTTATCTCAGTTGCTATTGAGATTCTTGTCCTTAGATGGTGAGTTGCAATTCTTAATATCATCATCAACTCCAAAGGAGATCTGAGAAGCTTGGTTCCTGAGTCCAGAAAGTCTCTTGGTTAGGAGAGATGGTTGGCAGCAGAGACTCTTGCTTTTCCTTGGAACTGCTGCTCAAAGCAGGTTGGCCTGAAGGACTTTAGAATACGTGGATGGGGGAAGAGGCTGCCAAGATGCTCTTAAAACAGCTATTAGTATGCACCCCAGCACTGCAGTCCTTCATGCCACCTAGGGCACTGAGCCTGCCTCGTGTCCTACCTCTGTCTCCTGCTCTCCTCCAAGGGTCAGCTACGGAGGGAGAATCTCCCCATGGACGTGGCTGGACCTCCTAGGCCTGCTCTTCTCTCCTGTGAGCCACATATCCCGAGAATTTCTCACTAACTGTTGCTCCTCATCCTACTCTTGTTTTAGGGGATGCTGCACTCCATTTAATGTTATTACTCTAGCTTAGATCCCTGAAACCTGGCTGGAATATTTAAACAGTACTTTACGAACAGAGTGAGCAAAAGAAAAACAAGCACTGTGAATTATGTGACCTGCAAGCTAGTCTTTCCCCATGTCTCCTCCTGAAACATCTCTCTGCATAGTTGTTGATTCTTTGGAATTTTCTACGTAGCCAATCATGTCATCTGGGAACAAACGCAGTTTCGTTTCTTCCTTCCCGATCTGTATGCCCTTTACTGCCTCTTCTGTCTTATTGCATTAGGTAAGACTCACTGCACAATGTTGAATTAAGTCACGAGAGGAGACATCCTTGTCTCGTTCCCGATCATAGGTGTAAAGCGCTTGGATTCTCACCAGCAAGTATAGCGTTAGCTTAGATTTTTATAAAACGTTCCATAAATCAGAAATATTTTTGTAAAATATTCCACTTTCCTCCATTCCTAGTTTGCTGAGAGTTTGTATCGTGAATAAGTGTGCTGGATTTTGTCAAACACTTTTTCTGCATCTGTTGTTATGATTGTGTGATGTTTCTTCTTTTGCTGTTGATACAGGGATTACATTGATTGATCTTCAAAGGTTGAACCAGACTTGCATGCCTCTCACGAATCCCATTTGATCCTAGTGCATAATTTTTAATACATTGTTGGATTCGATTTGCCAATATTTTGTTAAGGATTTTGCATGTATGTGTATGAGAGATATTGGTATAGCTGTCATTCCTAATAATGTGTTTGTCTGGCTTTGATATTTGGAAAATGTTGGTCTCGTAGAATGAGTTAGAAAGTATTCTCTCTGCTTCTATTTCTGGACAACATTGTAGAGAACTAGAACAATTTCTTCCTTACATGATTGCAGAATTCACTAGGAAAATTGTCTGGCTCTGTTGCTTTCTGTTTGGGAAAGATATTAACTATTGACTCAGTTTATTTAATAGATACAGGCCTATTCCGATTATCAGTTTTCCTTTGGGAGTTTTGATAGATTGTGTGTTTCAAGGAATTGGTCCATTTCATCTAGATTATCAAATATGTGGGCATAGAGCTTTTCATAATATTCCTTTGTTATTTCTTTAATGTTCATGGGACCAGTAGTGCTAGCCTCTCTTTTATTTCTGATATTCACAGTTTGTGTCCTTTTTTTCTTACTTACTCTGACTAGCTATTTATTATTTTAACTGATATTTTCAGCAAACTGTTGTTTGGTTTTATTTCTTTTCTCTAGTGCACTCTTGTTTTCTGTTTTATTTCTTCTCTAATTTTTATTATTTATTTTCTTAACATCCTTTAGGCTTATATTGCTTTTTTTTCTCTAAATTCCTAAAAGGGGTGCTTAGATTATTAATTTTAGACCTTTCTGCTTTTCTATTATATGCATTTAATGCTATAAATTTCCCTCTAAGCACCGTTTTTACTGCATCCCACAAATTTTGATGTTTTATTTTTATTTTCATTCAGTTCAAAGTTTTTAAAAATTTATCTTTGAAAATGTTCTTAGATTTGTGTGCTATTTTGAACTGAGATGTTTAATGTTCAATTAGTTGGGCATTTTCCAGCTACCTTTCTGTTATTGATTTCTATATTAATTTTATGGTGTTCTCACAACATGTGCTGTGTGGTATCTATTTTTAACATTTCTTGAGGTGTGTTTTCCGTGCGAGTTCATGAAGAATGTTACTCTGCTGTCATTGAATAAAGTACCCTCTAACGATCGACTAGATCTCATTTGTTGACACTGATGTTCAATTCAGTTACGTCCTTACTGATTTTCGGCCTGTTGGATCTGTCAATTATTATTATTATTCATTTTATCTATTTTTTATTTTTATTTTTGAGATGGAATCTTGCTTTGTCCTGCCCAGGCTGGAGTGCAGTGGCACAATCTCGGTTCACTGCCACCTCCACCTCCTGGGTTCAAGCGATTCTCTTGCCTCAGCCTCCCAAGTACCTGAGACTATGGGTGCCCACCACCAAGCTCAGCTAATTTTTTGTATTTTTAGTAGAGATGGGGTTTCACTATATTTATTGGCCAGACAGGCCTCAAACTCCCAATCACAGGTGATCTACCCACCTTGGCCTCCCAAAGTGTTGGGATTACAGGTGTGAACCACTGCACCTGGCCAGGATTTGTCAATTATTGATAGAAGGATGTTGAAGTCTCCAATCACAATAGTGAGTATGTCTCTATTTCTTTGCAGTTCTATCTGGTTTTGTCTCACCTCTTTTAATGCTCTGCTGTGAGTCACACACACACACGTTAAGGACAATCAAGGCTTCTTGGACAGTCGGTCTCCTTATCCTTTACTGCCCTTCTTTATCCCTGAGAAGGTTTCTTATTCTATTATCAGTTTTGTCCAAAATTAATATAGTTACTCGAGTTTTCTAAAATTTCTACTATCGTGGAATATCTTTCACCATCTCTTTACTTTTAATCTGTCTGTACTTTAATATTGAAATTGGGTTTCTTGTAGACAACACGTAGCTGAGTCTTGTTTTTTCATCTACCTTGTCAGCCTCTGTCTTTTAATTGTTATTTTGGATTATTCACATTTAAAGTGATCATTGTTATAGTTGGATTAATATCTACCAAACCATTTATTTTATTGATGAAAAAACTGAGGCTTAGAGAGCCAAAATGAAAACAGTCCTCATCACTGTGTGGAAGAAACAGAAGTATTTTAATTTCACTATATTATGTCATTTCTTAACCATATGTATCTTTGAGCTGGAAGGAAGAAACCACAGGACAAGGAACAATTATAGAATGAAGAGGAGACACCAGCCAGTCCCCAGCCCTGGACATGGTCACGTCCGGTGGGCAAATGTGGGTCCAAGAGCCACAGGTTTTGATGTTGGCCTGAATTAAACAGAGTCTGTATTAATAAATACTTGTCATTGACTTTGAGGTGGTCTAACTGACAGGAACTAAAAATCAAATATGTACACTTAGAAAATGTTCATTCATACTAGTCCATTCCAAAAATAAATAAATAAGCAGAAACTAAGCCACGACATTATAAACCCAAGAATTTTGCCTAACAAAGTTTCAGTGCAGGTTGTTCTTTCAGGACATTTTCTTTTTCTTTTGTGACATCAGACTATTGCTGGTGCACGGTGCAGGTTGGATGTGAAGTCACGCAGGGATGGAGGCTGAAAATTAGCTCTGAGCAAACACGGTGGAGAGGGGTTTGAACTGCAGAGGCTTAAAATGGACGGGGGATATCTCTAGCAGAGAAGGAAGAACGGAGCCTGCCAGGTCCCAGGAAGGTACTGAACACAGCAGGTAAGGAAAGGTGAGGTTGCTCCAGCTCCATGACACCTTCAGGAGTAGCCAGGCAGTAAGAGTGAAGGGCCGGACACAAATGGCAGCCTCAACTCTATCCATAACTAATTCTAGGCCGGGCGCGGTGGCTCACGCCTGTAATCCCAGCACTTTGGGAGGCCGAGACGGGCGGATCACGAGGTCAGGAGATCGAGACCATCCTGGCTAACATGGTGAAACCCCGTCTCTACTAAAAATACAAAAAATTAGCCGGACGTGGTGGCGGCGCCTGTAGTCCCAGCTACTCGGGAGGCTGAGGCAGGAGAATGGCGTGAACCCGGGAGGCGGAGCTTGCAGTGAGCTGAGATCCGGCCACTGCACTCCAGCCTGGGCGACAGAGCGAGACTCCGTCTCAAAAAAAATAAATAATAATAATAATAACTCTAAGCATGTTTTCCCTTATTGTTAATTTAAAAACAATAATCTAATGGCATGTTTTTGTCAAGGGAACAGAATTTCCTTAAACACGCTGAAGGAACGTGTGTTCATTTGTGAGTTCATATAATCCGAAAGGTGCCACTATATGCAAATGTGATTAGGGAATCCGGGAATCTCAGTGCCCAGTTAC
Source organism: Macaca fascicularis (assembly GCF_037993035.2). NCBI lineage: Eukaryota > Metazoa > Chordata > Mammalia > Primates > Cercopithecidae > Macaca > Macaca fascicularis. The sequence continues at coordinate 133,086,341 of NC_088388.1, read as the reverse complement.
CCTGAAACACGCTTGTGTTAGAATTAAATGATTGTCGCGTCTCAAAATGAATCATTAGCATTAAGATTAATAGTTTTCTCCATTTATCCTGCCTCCATGCCCTTTCAAAGTCCAGAAGTTTGAGACAGGGTAGATCTCCACCTTCATGAACCCAAAGCTGGTGCCAGGACATCATGACTGTGTTTGAGGAGTCAGGGAACATCAGTGTGTTTGTGGGGGAAAAAAGAAAATTGAGAAGTGGATTCTAAAATGCATATGGATACGTAAAGGATCTAGAATTGTGAAAACAATTTGAAAATGTACAACCAATTTGGAGGACTTATCCTCTTGGATTTCAACACTTGCTGTAAAGATCAAGACAGTGAGATATGGGTAATGCCGTAAGGATAAGTAATCCAACGGAATAGAAAGTCTGGAAATAGACACACAAACACATACTCCACCGATTTTTAACCCAGGAGCCCGTCAACATAGTGGGGAAGAGAGACTGTTACGAAGTTCTGCTAGAACAATGACACATTCACAGGAAAATAATCTTGACTGCTACGATATATAAAAAATGAGAGATGAACTATAGATCAAATACAAATGCTAGATTTATTGATCTTCTAAAATAAAGCGTAATTTATTTGTGACCTTGTGACCCTAGAGTTGGAAAAAATATTTCTTAGAAGAGACACAAAGATACCACCCACCAAACAAGAACATAAAGATGGATTTTATTTTGTTAAATATATCTTTTTATCAAAAAGCTTTATTAAAAATAAATATGTGGTATATTTACTAATTATTAATTAATTTATTAATTGATATTTTAATAATTAATAAATATTATTAATTTATTAATGAATATTAATTAATTTTTAATTGCAATTGGAAACTCACACTCCATCGTTGTATACAATTCAATGACAAATGGGGCAGAACCCAATAGAACCCAATGGAAAATGGCCAAAAAATGTAAACAGACAATAAACAAAAAAAAAACTCACATGAATACTAATAAGCAAATAAACTCATGCTCAGCATCGTCGTCTATCACGGTAATGCAAATTAAAACCACAATGAGACGCCAATTCCAACTGATTAGAAAAAGTCCGGCAATACCAAGGGCTGTTAAGAAGGTGAAGAGCTGGAGTTTCAGACGTAGCTGAAGGAGTGTAAAATGAAACATCCGCTTTGTCAGACTCCTTGACAGTGTCTTACAAACTCCAGCAAACGTATGACCAAACGAATCTCCTCCTGGCTTTTTACCAAAGAAAATTTAAAACATGTGTTTACAAAAGGAATTCTGGGAAAAAATCACCGTAGCCGTATTCATAACAGCAGAGCACTGAAACCCCGAATATTCATCGACTGACAAATGAATAATCAAACTGTGGCATCGTCACACAACACACTATAACTTAGTGATAAAAAAGAATAAACCACTAATACACAGAACGACACGATTGAATGTCAAAACATTCTGAGTAAAATAAGCCAGACACAGAGGAGTGCATTCAATACGACTCCACTTTCATGAAGTTGAAGAACAACCAAACTTGTTCTATGGAGACAGAATTCAGAATATTGGTTCTTTCTTTCTGGGAGTGGAACAGTTCTATGAAGCAGTACAAACAAACGTGCTGCAGTGATGGAAATAATCTGCACCACATTTTTGCAGTGGTTTTATGAATAAATACAATCATCCAAATTCATCCAAATAAACAGTTAAGATAAATCATGACCTTAACAAATGCACGGTGTGGTGTTAAATCAGAAACATCATCTAGTGTTGGCCGCTAAGCCCTTTCTGACCGGGGTGAGACGGGAAGGTCTAGAGGGTTCCTGGCTGCACAGCTACCCTGTCTCATTTTCTGCGCTGTCTGAGATATTGTTTGCTGACAGGGCTGGAAGTGATCTAAATCACTCTCTCATGCTCCTTCAGATGCAATCAGTTACTGATTCATTCAAAATAATGAATCTGCCAGACCGGAGAATCCCAGATGAAAGTCTTGACAGAATCAACCTCTTGAATTTTGCTTCTAACCTTTTCTTCCCCTTGAAGTATTTCAGACTCCACCGCTCTCCTCATTAGGCTGAAACAGAGCTGTGGCCAAGGAGTGGAAGTGAGGGAGGAGCATGGGAGTGAGGAGGATGGAGAGGAAGTGATAGGAGGGGAGACACGGCAGGAGAGTAGGAGACTGAGAAAGAAGGAGGAGGAAATGGAAATGGGGGCGGGCAGAGGAGACTAACAAGGAAGAGAAGAGAGAAAGTTGACATCGATTGCATGACTTGAAGCAGATAAATTACAGCAACACCTGACATAGAGAAGCTCTCAAGCTATAGATGTGTGTATGTATATACATATATAATATGTAGCAACATGCATATATGTACGTGTGTAGATATATATATATGTCACCACAACTTAATGAATGTGTTAATTAACTACAAATATACAGAGAAATATAGGGCATAGGACTGGGGAACACACACTATAGGTCCTTCTCCTTCTCAACCCTCAACAGACTAAATCTAGTTATTTATTTCTGATAAAAAGAAATATCTCAGACCTTGGTGCAAATTAGTATTTTCAAACGAGGTTTCTGTACCAGGCAGTGTCATGAATTAGATTATAACAGAGAGGCCTCCTGTCCCCAGTGTGAGTGTGATGAGCAGCTTCCCCATGCTACAAACACCAACTCCTTGTTTTACAGCAAGGCAGCTCCTACGAGGATTACACATTTCTCTGAGACCCATTATCAGCATTTTTATTTGAGGCACATTCTGTATGTGTTCACTGCTCCCAGACTCTACAATACTATTTGTCGACACAAAAGCTTTGTTCTGGCATCAGGGAGCATCCGCTTCATGTTGGTTCCTTAGAATTTCATTTCTTGCAGATATAAGTTTATTACAAATAGGGAGACTGTCTTCTTGCCCATTTTAGTTTTCAACTGATTTTTGGAATGTTTTATAAAAGACGCATTTGTCCAAAAAAATTTTATTACTGACCTTTTTTGAAACATTTCGTGATGCAAGACAACCTATGCCGCAACACCGTTACGCGCTCTCCCCTTCCCATCTCTCAGTGCCCGGGAAGGTAACGTGATTGACGGCAGCTGCACATGCCTGAGTCGCCCCATGTTGTCTCCGCTCATACTCCAGCCCCAAGCCCTAGAGTTAGCACTTCTGAGGGTGCCTGGACACACTCGTTTGGAAGGAGGAACCGCTCTTCTTGGCCTTGCACAGCCTGGTGTGGACTCAGGCAGCTGTCAACCTGGCTCTTGGAAAACTCAGAAGAGAAAACAAAAAGACAAGCTGCGGAAGGGATTTGGGGGAAAATGCAGTTCAGGTTCCAGGGAGATGACTTTCCGCGTTCCCGTGAAAGACGATTTCAGGCAAAACAACCATCCACAAGGAAGCTAAGGAAGCTCTCCTCCCTGCCACAGCTGGCCACAGAGGAGGGAGCTGGGTACGTGGACGGTGAGCCACAGAGACGGGATCGGGGCGTGCTGGGTACGTGGACAGTGAGCCACAGAGAAGGGAGCTGGGTACGTGGACAGTAAGCCACACAGGAGGGAGCTGGGTACGTGGACAGTGAGCCACAGAGGAGGGAGCTGGGTACGTGGACGGTGAGCCACAGAGACGGGATCGGGGCGTGCTGAGTACGTGGACAGTGAGCCACAGAGAAGGGAGCTGGGCATGCTGGGTACGTGGACAGTGAGCCACAGAAGACAGATCTGGGTGTGCTGGGTACGTGGACAGTGAGCCACAGAGAAGGGAGCTGGGCGTGCTGGGTACGTGGATGGTGAGCCACAGAGAAGGGAGCTGGGTACGTGGACAGTGAGCCACACAGGAGGGAGCTGGGTGTGCTGGGTACGTGGACAGTGAGCCACAGAGGAGGGAGCTGGGTGTGCTGGGTACGTGGACAGTGAGCCACAGAGGAGGGAGCTGGGTGTGCTGGGTACGTGGACAGTGAGCCACAGAGGAGGGATCCGGGCGTGCTGGGTACGTGGACAGTGAGCCACAGAGGAGGGAGTTGGGCATGCTGGGTACGTGGACAGTGAGAGCAGAAAGACGGGCATTGTAGGTCCAACTGCTTTCCTCTCTCCTCACCTGCTTACTGGCACTGAACACCTGAGGGCTTTCATGTAGCCCAACTGAACAGATCCTCCCAGTTCCTCAGGCTTATTCTCTCTCCTCTTCTCCCCACGAGACGCTGAGGTCCCCATCGGAATGTTCGCTCGTAGTGAGTGCACAGCGCAGCTGATCCTGCTTTTCAGCGTGGAGCCCCTGGGAGGAGGCTCTTGGAAGTGGGTTCTCAGAGGCCTGATTCACTGTACCTAAGATTGGTTCTGGGGCAGCCGGGAAGGTCCAAGATAGGAAGAGAATTGGTCAATTTCAGGGCCGTGTTGGCAATAACCAAAATGGAGCAACGGACGGCACAATGGACGGCAGCAGCTTTCCAGGCGCCCTAAAGCCCAGAGTTCCTCCGTTTTGCACCCACTGCCTTCTAATGAGCGTCGCTCTGGGCGGTGAGTTGGAAAGAACCTGAGCAGATGAGGAGTTTGCCGTCTGCCCTTCCCACAGCACCCTCAGCCTCCCGCCCTGCCTGCACTGTGGGAAGCTCACCCTCTCAGTGAAAAGATCATCTCTTTCCACAAACAAAACAAAAACGATTTCCCTGGAGAATGCACATCAGGAGTTTTACTGAGTTTCGGTCTAGTATCCACATTTAGGATGGTCATTTTTACCGAAGAGAACTCTGCCTGGGACCCCTGACTTCTGATGTTTATCACTGAAGCCCAAGTGAAATAATAGCCTAATAAGAAACAGATAGTTAGAACCAGTCACTGAAACGCTCTTAACTCATTGCCCTGCTCAGCCTGCTTCCCAGGTAGGAGCACTGGGTCACCTTGTCTCACTGCGTTTCAGCCTGTCAGCTTGAAGACACAGTCCTCTGAATTGAGTCCACTGGTTGGAGTTAGATAAGGAGCCAAGGAGGCAGTATCAAAGCAATTGCTGCCTTAAGAATTGTGGCTAGAGGTTAAGAGAGAGTCACAGAAAGGGAGAAGGTATCAATAGATGTGGAACCTCTGTATGGGTGTAACGTATGAGATATGCTGTGATTTTAAAATGCACAAGGAAAATGGCCTTAGAATATAAGAAGATCCCTACTGGAATGTGGCAAGAATTTGAGGACAGGAGAAATGTGGTTACATGTGCAGCTTTTACTCTTAAATGACGCCTTACTTTGCCCACTTGATAGTGCTTCTTATGAGGCTCGAATAAGATAATATATATTTTGAGAGTAATTTTAAACTATAAAGCACTTGGAAAATATTGGTAATGGTAACGTGTGATATTATCAGTACTAATCCAATCAAAAATTCATATGGAAACTCCCAAACTGTTTTCAAGCGCATCACAAAACTAAGGGAAATAGAAGACACTAGGTTTAATTGATTCCATTTTGCTGCAAGGTATAGAGGAAGAAATACCTGGAAATGTACGATAAGAGTGGAATTAGAAACTGGGCCGATTGTCTTCTGAAGTAGCACAGCACCTGTTACCCCGTATGATCCCCATGCGAAGAAATCAGATCCAAATACTGGGGCAACCCTGCAGGAAAGACCTCGCTTTATTCGAAGGCGCTGCTTCGATGGAACGGGAGACACATCTGCAGGAGGCAGGCTGGGAGTCTCACCACAAGAAGATTCTGTGAACAAAGAGAGTCCTGCATTCGTGGCTGGAGATGCCGGTTTGCCTTCTCACTCTGGCACTCTGCCATATGCTATTTGTTGGCTAACACAAGAGGCGTAACCAATTTTATTCTCTCTCATTTGCCCATTAGCACCCGGAAAGCTCAATACCTATTTACCCAAAAAACTGATCACTAGGCGTGGCTATCAATACAGTTCAGATCAATAAAGTATGTGCTATTTTAGGGACTTCAGGAAAGGATTTGCCTTTCCTGACAAAAGAAACAGTTAAGACCCATATGCTACCACTCGCTCTTCTCCCTGCCTCGACTTCAGATGTAATGTCTGGAGCTACAGAGGCCATACGATGGCCATGAGGCCTCCTGCATGAAGAAAAATCCGGTAGAATAACAGGAATATCAGTCTCAGTAGCTTCCAAGGACTGGATCACCCCCAGTATCTTCCTTCCTCCAGATACTTTTAAGTTTTGGGGAAAATTAATCTTACTTGTTTTAAGTTACTGTGGGCAAGTGGTTTTTGTTTGTTTATTCTTAATCAGGTGAATGCACTTCTAACTTTTACAGCCTCTTGTTAATTTGCAGTTGGGGACACTATTAACCTCCCTGAGCTGGTGAAAGATCAGCGATGGCCTAACACACGTGGTTATGGGAAGCATTAACTCAGAAAGCATGTCGCGGGGAGCAGCAGGCTGACCACAGAGAACATCAAAGGTCCTCATCTTCACCCCGCTTCAGTACTGCTTCTGGCTCCACCTTCATCACCAGCACCTCCATCAATCCCTCCCCACCCACTTCCTCCCACTGCTTCTCTCCTGAAACTTTTCTCCCATCCTCAATGCAAAATGTAATACCTTTTTATTCCCTGAATGGATCCCAATACGAAGTTCGTGCTACCGACTATGCTGACTACAGTGATGGCAGAGAAACTGGCTAACTGGCTTTGTAAATCTCAAGGCAAAATAAAAATTAAATGACATTTGTTCTCAGAACATAACCATAAACTTTTTGAGAACCCTCCGTGTCAGTTTGCTGGGGCCACTGTGAAAAATGTACCGTAAACGGCGGGGCTTAAGACGGCAGGATTTTATTGTCTTACAGCTATGGAGACCAAAAGTTTGGAATCCAAGTGCTGGCAGCACCAGGCTCCCTGGAAAGACCCTGGGGAAGGAACTGCCCTGTGCCTTTCCACAGCTTCCGGCAGGCACAGGTGCTCTTTGGCTCATGGATGCACCACTTGAATCCTCCAAATTCAGATGCTTCCTCCCTATATTCTTCACACCAACTTCCCTCTGTGCATATCTGGGTCCAAATTTCTCCTTTTCATGAGGACCCCAGTCATACTGGATTCGAGTCTGCTCCAATGACTTCATCTTAACTTGGATAAATCTGCAAAGACTCTGTTTCCAAATAAGGACACACCCTGAGGTGCTGGGGGCTAAGACTTCAATATGCCTCCCTTTGGGACACAGAATTCAAGCCAGAACACCCCCTGATCAATCATCCTGTAGCTCTTTTTAATACTTCTGCATTCTACCTCAATCCAGAGGAATCTTGCTTTCAGCAAGATGCCAGTTTTGTCTTACCCCGTCTTCCCTACGATTTTAGGTTTAGGTTGAACAGAATTATAATTTTCTTTTCCACAAAAGTATTTGCCTTTGAATAGGAGATTATTTAATCCTGCAAACTCCAGGCATTCTGACACGTCAGTAAAACGTGAGACATACAGGGGCACGTGATCTGGAATTCTCGAGAGCCTCACTTGGCCAGAGGGGCCGTCACTCAGGCAAACACCATGCTTATCTGTTTGATGCCCGTGATGATGAATTCCCAGCATCATCTGTGCCTTTGTCTCTTTTTCAAGATTCGCTTTTCTAGTCCAGGCCCAGTGATTAGTTATCAGCCCAGAATGGGGAGATTTTAAATGATGTTGATGGCCTTGCCTCTTTCCAGTGTCATTTATTTTTATTATTTATAGGTGCCCAAATGTCCCTGGCTTCTTGCCATAAAGAAAAGCAAGTGTGAAATTAAGAGTAAGACTCATTGGCTGAGATTTCCCAGGCAACGTGAAAAGAGCTCGATCGTCAGCAGGCCTGAGTGTTCAGGGCTGGGGAGTCAGGAGAGGTCTCGTCATCTAGGAGAGCAGAGCGCTCACATTGGAGGCGGGAGGTGGACGAAAACAAACCTGGCTGGAGAAAGAGAGGGATCAAGAAGAAACTGGAAAATGTATTTTGTATTGGAAATTCTCATTATTTTTTCTTTCCTTACTATCTGAGTTTTTCATGTCTAAGTAGGAATCTTTTATTTTCAGACTTGTTGTCACTCATCATAAAAGCAATCCTTCTCTGCTTCCCTGATGTCTGCCTTTTTCTGCCTGTCTGACACAAGTTTCCCTGCGGTTCATACAGATTTGATGCCCTGTATTCATCCTCCAACTCCTTCCGCGCCTTAGCTTTCCTCCTTCGATCCCTCACTGTAATTTGATCGCTCATCTCCGGCAGGAAATCTTGCCAAACTGGAGTGTGCTCCCGCTCACCTAGGGCAAATCACCCTGTAAGGTCACCGGGATGCTGCATCTGGCCATTGTCTCCTCAGCTCCCTGATAGCTGTCGACTAAACTCTCATTTGGTGTTGAGATTTTGCTTTTGCACTGGACTTCTTTCACTAAGTGTGTTTAATCTGCTGTGAAATTGTTTTCATGGTTGCAGTCAGTGTTATAGTAACTGTTTAACAATGTGCATTTCTTTGCTTTGCAAAGGGTCTCGGCGGTCTCTATGCAAATTAGCACTTGTCTGATGTCGTTACGCACGGTTCCTGGGAGCAGCGACTGGGATCCTGGATGCACTGTCCACTCAGTCTGGGTTTGGATGAGGAGACTGGGATAAAGAAGCGGAAACTCTCTCGCTGACGGATGGAACAGGCCTTACCTGGACATATGTGATCTTCACCTTAACCTGTGGCCTTGTGTTTGGGATGGGAGGAAGAAGATTTCATTAAACCAGCTGAACTTTTATCGTCTGGGGCCAAATGTCAAACTCTATCCTGAAATGCAACATAGGGGGCTTAGACTGGTGTAAGAAAGTGCGTTTTGATTCGGGTTTCACATGGAAGCTGTATTTCAGGTAGAAGCACAGGGAACATTGAGGTTAGAGACTTAGCCTGTGAGAGTGTAAGAAACGGAGAGTGAGGTGCTATGTTGTCCAACAATTGTAATGTATATTTGGTTCTCCTGATTCTGGCAACAGTTCTGTAAAGTCAGATGCAGAGACTGCATTTACTCTGAGATGGAGTTTGGAAAGCAGAATGCTTATTGTGAAGATAAATAATTCAAATTAAAGCTGTTGGAACTTTAAAGTATTTTGAGCCTTGAAGGGAACGTGAATTGTGAGACCTGAGTCCCGTAGCATGCAGCTGCAGCTTCTGTTTCTTCCTGTAAATGATAAGAAAAGGCCTCGTGGCACCAGAGAGCAGACCCCTCAGATTATTCCCCCTCCTCAGAAATGCTAGAGCACCGTTCCTTAGAATGTAGCAAACTGTGACCAATCGCATCCCTGCAACTGCGTCCTGGCCATGCATGGAAAAAGGTGTGATCCTGCCAAACTTCTTTGTTTCTGCCCACATTAATAAAACCTTAATTTCCTCACTAGGGAGGCACTGACCCCATTATTTTGGAGTTTGCGTTTCTGAGTGGCTGTCTTCAAACTTTACGCTTGAATAAAATTGGGTTTTGATCCTTTTGGTTATTTCAGGCTGACGTTATTGAAGATTGACTTTGGGATCAACCCTGTTGTAGGACGGGAGAGAAGGAAGAGCAGACAGAAGGGTATTTGAGCTGTGACGCAGGCCCAACAGGAGCCTCCACTGGCACCAAGAGGACCCCTGGGGAGACGGCGGCCTCCAAAGCTGTCCCAGTTGAACTAATTGGTCAGGCCTCGGTACCCCCGTGTCCGTCTGCCTGCGGATATGGGCCAACGAGATGGGGGGTGACCCTGGGAGAACGGCTTTCCTGCAGGGTCCTGGAAGGGACTGAGAGCTAAAAGCTGTTGTCAAAATCACTCCCAACAGTTGAAACAACACTTTTTCATTGAGGAAGAATCTGGTCACGTATCACTGTGTCCACCGTGTACGGTGTGTCTGTCACCACCTTAAAAATCTAGAAGATAAATTGAGAGAGGTTAAGTGATTGTGTGAGGTCATATAATAATAGAAATAATAATAATAATAACAATAATAAACAGGTACTCTATGCCAGGACCTTTTCTAAGCACTTCACACGGATCTGTAAGTCCCACAGGAAACGTATTTGATAGGTATGACCGTAATTCCTGTTTTAACAAGTAAGTAAACTGAGGCACAGTAAACATAGGTAACTTGCTGAACATATCACAGCTGAAAAGGGGTAGGCCTGGGCTCGAAACGAGCACAAACAACTTCAGAGGCCACGCTGTGACGACTGCCTCATACGGCTGCTGCGGGGTTTGAACCCAGAGCTTCCTGACGGTGAAGCCACGCCCCTCCGTGCTAAGCTGCATCTTCAAGGCTGTGAAGGCACGAGGGATAGAGAAAGAATGAGCTAAAACGTCTTCTCAAAACAGAAACCGAGGCAGAGCACGTCTGAGGTCAGGTTTCCTCGGTTCGGCACCCAGAGGTCAGAAGAGCCCGTGTGGGCCGTGGGTCTGAGGCTCCCCCGTTTTCCTGAGTTCTCTGCCGATGCAGCCAGGGTTCCGGCCTCTCCAGCGTCCCGACACGGGGCACGTCTGGGCAGAGTTGTGTATACGCCCCCGCTGGAGGACACAGCAGGGGAGTGTGGGTTCCTCTAACCCAGCACCTGCCTGGCAGCTCCTCATACTTCTTTGAATAGAATCCTGTCAGCAGTTGTCAGCATTCTGGTGACCTCCTCCGTCTTCTGTGGACACGTCTACATTTCTGGGGATTTCAGACACTGTTCATAGGTGCCTGCTCTTCCCCTCATCCCCCACAGATCGGTGTCTTGGCCCAGAAACAATAGCCTCTGGGCTCTCAGTGTCCTGCGGGAAGCCTCTGGCCTCACCTCCCACCGTCCTGTCTCCCCTGGAGACTGCAGAAACCTCTCGTCGGTGTCCGAAGTGGGTCCCGTTTCTTCCTTCTTTGCTTCGTTCAACCAAAATATGTGTCAGGCGTCTGATAACTGAGCCGAGGCAGCCCGGAGCTCCAGGAGTTCACAGACTGCAAAGGGCGACAGACGCACAAGAAGATCAACACGTATGGAAGGTCCTGGTGGGGCAGAGCTGAGCCTCAGACATGTCCAGGCAGTAAAGGTCAGAAATGTCCCTAAATAATTGTGCTTATCCACTGATGAACAAGGACATGAGTTGATTATTAGGAAAATTAATACTTGATGCATATCACAAGAGACACTTGGAGAAACACAGACATACTCTCTGTGCCTAGGGTTACTGAGATGGAGGCCACGCTACAGAGCAAAGGTCCCAGAAGAGAGGAAGGAACTTGGCCAGACTGAGGAACACAGCCTGAGGTTTGCAGGGGAGCAATGGCTTCCAGCGAAGGACGTTCCTCAGTTACCTGGCGTGACCCCGACGCCTGACAGGGTGTGTGACCCTCACACGCCCTGACAGGCAGAAAGATGACTGTGAGGGGACAGGAGGGGGTACCTCCCTAAAGCCTCTGGCATTTCAGTCCACACGTATCCCCACCTGACAACCCTCCCCTCCAAGTCAGCATCACACAGAAGGAGGAAGGAAGGAGGAAGGATTCTCTGATTTGTTCTGTAAGATCCTCACTGGTCCCGAGGCTGGTGGCACAGGCGGCGATGGCCACCGTGTATCTCCCTCTTCAACCAGCAGTGATGATGGCAGCGATAAGCGAGGCACCTCTGTCAGGAACGCCTTCAGCAGCAAAGAACAGTCGGGGGCCACGCAGATGCAGAACTGTTTTCCTCATACGGTTCCGTGTCTGGGGTGGTTGCCTCCTAGCATTGCTTTCGTATATTTACGCTGCCAAGGCTGAATTCTTGGGATTCTCTTGGCCTCTTCCTCTTGACTTCAGTTTGCTTCTATGGCCCCAGTTACAAAATAAATATCAAGGCTGGAGGAAGTAAATGATGTGCTTAGAAAAGGTCCTGGCACACAGTAACTTTATTATTATTATTTCTATTATTATATGACCTCACACAATCACTTAACCTCTCTCAATTTATCTTCTAGATTTTTAAGGTGGTGACAGACACACCGTACACGGTGGACACAGTGATACGTGACCAGATTCTTCCTCAATGAAAAAGTGTTGTTTCAACTGTTGGGAGTGATTTTGACAACAGCTTTTAGCTCTCAGTCCCTTCCAGGACCCTGCAGGAAAGCCGTTCTCCCAGGGTCACCCCCCATCTCGTTGGCCCATATCCACAGGCAGATGAAAATAGGGGTATTGAGGCCTGACCAGGGTGGCCACAGTGGCCCACTGTACATGTCCCTTTTCATCAAGAAAGTAACTGTTTCCCTGAAGATAGCTCTTTGTGTTTCACTGGGAAGAATGGGTCATACAGCCACCCTGGCTACAGAGAAGTTTGGGAAGGTTGATTTTTGGCTTCCCAATCTCTATAGCGTGAGGTGACAAGGAAGAGGGCAGCTGGAAGCAGGTGGTGGTTACTCAGTTGAGTCAGTTGTCCATCCATAGACATCAAAAAGTGTCATGAAGTGAAATTTTACAAGTGGTTGAAGCTCTGCTGGAGAAGGTCTGGAGGGTCCGGTCAGCCCATCTTATCTGGACATGAATGCCTGCCTGCTGCGGCTTCCAGAAGAAAGAACGCCTGTCCTGCCTGCCTTCTGGCTCCTCTCCATTCCCAGCGCCACCACCTCCATTGTCTGGCACCTGGATCCTCTCCATTCCCGGCGCCACCACCTCCATTGTCTGGCACCTGGATCCTCTCCATTCCCGGCGCCACCACCTCCGTTGTCTGGCACCTGGATCCTCTCCATTCCCGGCGCCACCACCTCCGTTGTCTGGCACCTCGATCCTCTCCATTCCCGGCGCCACCACCTCCGTTGTCTGGCACCTCGATCCTCTCCATTCCCGGCGCCACCACCTCCATTGTCTGGCACCTGGATCCTCTCCATTCCCGGCGCCACCACCTCAGTTGTCTGGCACCTGGATCCTCTCCATTCCCGGCGCCACCACCTCCATTGTCTGGCACCTGGATCCTCTCCATTCCCAGCGCCACCACCTCCATTGTCTGGCACCTGGATCCTCTCCATTCCCAGCGCCACCACCTCAATTGTCTGGCACCTGGTTTATGTGGTCTTTCCATACCAAGTCTTATTCTTATCCAGTATGCCTACCACACTTCCTCAAGTGTATCTAACCAAAACTCAGATTTTACCATCAGACAATAAAGTCTAAGCTCATTAAAATGACGCAGAGAAATTCGAGACGTATTATACGGTTGTAATAATCAAAACAAAATAATACTGGTGAAAGAATAGAAACACAGACCTATTGAACAGAATAGAGAGCCCAGAAATAGACCCACACAAATAAAGAGTTTTGACAAAGGTGTAAAGGTAATTCAATGAAAAAAGAAGTGTCTTTTAAACAAATGGTGCTGAAAAAACTGGATATACATGAACCTACTGAACTATACGCTTCGAGATGGTTAAGATGTTAAATTTCATGTTATGCACTTTTTACCATAATAGGTATTCCAAAATTCTTAAAAGAATGAACCTAGTCACAGACTTTACATTTTACATAAAAATTAACTCAAAATGGATCATAGAGCATAATGTAAAATGCAAAATTATAAAACTTTTAGAATATAGACTTGAAAATCTACATAACCTTGGATTTGGTGGCGAGGGCTTAGAAATAACACCAAAAGTGTGATTTATGAAAGAAAAAAATTCATAAGTTGAACTTTATTAAACTTAAAAACTTATACTCTGTGAGAGATACTGTTAAAAGAATGAAAATACAAACCACAAACTGGGAGATGACATTTGCGAACACATGTCTAACAAAGGACTTGTATCCAAAATACACAAAAAACTTTTCAAACTCAATTATAAGAAAGCAATCTAATTTAAAAATGGGCAAAATATCTAAATAAACACTTCACCAAAGAAGACATACATATGGAGATATATATATATATATATATATATATATATATATATATATATGTGATTGGGTAATTGCCAATTAAGCAACAATGCAATAATGCTACCAACAGAAGGGCAAATTTTTTTTAAAAAGCTGAAAATATCAATTTCTGGCAAGATTGTGGAACAACAGAACTGTCATTCGTTGCTGGTGAGAATGCAAAATGTTACAACCACTTTGGAAGACAGTTGACAGTTTTTTATAACTCAACATAGTCTTACCATAAGATCCAGCAATGACATTCTTAGGCATTTAGTCTATTGATTTGAAAACTTATATTCACTCAAAAACTTGCACATGAATGTTTATAGCATAGATTTTCATAATTGCCCCAAATGGAAAGCAACCGAAATGTCCTTCAGTGGGTGCATGGATTAAAATCTGTAGTTCATCCATACAGTAGAACAGTATTCAGGGATAAATAGGAACAAGCTATCAAGACATATTGCTAAGTGAAAGAAATCTGTCTGAAAAGGCTACATCCTGAATGATTCTAACTATATGACATTCTGGGAAAGCCAAAGCTACAGAGGTAAATTGGCAAACAGCAGTGGTTGCTGGGGTTCAGAGACGGGAGAGCTGAATGCATGAAGCACTGGGGACCCTGGAGCAGTAGAACTATTCTGATACTGAAATGGTGGATACGTGACAATGGGCATTCATCAAAACCCATAGAACTTCATAGCACCTAATGTATACAAACTGAAAAGATCACTTAGGAGATTGGGCAATCATAAGATATTAAGTAAAACTAAAACTAAATGTTTATTTAAAAAATACAAAATGCATGCAATTGGCCCCAGGAATATTATTTGTTAATGAAAAGAATCCAAGTACCAATGCGTGCCACACACGGTTTAACCTCAAAAATGTTAGGCTGAATGAAAGGAGCAGACACAGAAATCCATGCTGTGTTGATTGCATTGACAGTACATGTCCAGTTATGGCACATCTATCAAGGCCAAAAGTAGATGAATGGCTACACTCACCTGAACCAAGAGAAGTCAGTTTTCCCAGGCGAGAGTCCATCTGCCCACTATTCCCTTCCAAACAGAGCCTGGAGAACGGCAGGGCGCTCGTTCCCTGGGGGTTGCATGATCAAGATCTTCACTGTCTGGAGGACCAGGAACTCAGACCCCTCATCCCCAGCAGGCTCACTCTCCTAACATTTTCAGTGTGCTTCCTGGAGCCTGAAGATGCAAGACCAAGGTGAGGCCGGCCGCAGCCCTCCTCCTCCTGTCTCCTCCACTCAGTTCTGCACCAACCTCACCCCAGAAAGGGAGGATCCGCTTCCCAAGAACAAGCAAGGGCATTTGAGAGGTGGTGATACATTGTGGACAATCCAAGCACACCTCAGGAGAGCAGGTGGGAACTGTAAGGAGAAGAGAAATAGTCTATTTTTTTGTTTTTGATTTTTTGAGATAGGTTCTCACTCTGTCATCCAATTGGAGTGCGGTGGTGTGACCTTAGCTCATTGCAACCTCTGCCTCCCAGGTTCAAGTGATTCTCATGCCTCAGCCACCCAAGTAGCTGGGACCATAGGCATGCACCACCACGCCCGGCTAATTTTTGTATTTTTAGTAGAGATGAGGTTTCACCATGTTGGCCAGGCTGGTTTCTAACTCCTGGCCTCAAGCGATCCTCTCACATCAGCCTCCCAAAGTGCTGGGATTACAGGCATGAGCCACTGTGCCTGGACAAAGATGGGTTTTGGACCTTGCATTTCTGTTGATGAGTAAGCATGGAGACAGCCCGGAGAGTGAAGAGCATGTGGAATAGCAAGGCCAGCTGAGCTGGTGGGCGTCTCGCGTGCTGGCCTGTGGTCGCCTACCTGGGGACAAGCTCTCGTGTGTGTAAGGACAAGGCTGCAGGGCCTGTGATGAAGGCTTTGGGTCCCAGCGCTGCCTCCTGCTGGAATTTGGAAGTGGGCTCTGTAAAGTGGGGATAACGATACTCACCTTATGGAGTGACTGTGAGGATTACAGATGAGGACAAGGGACTGGTGTGACAGAGCCCGGCACAGAGTGGGTGGGTGTTTGGGGACAGGAGCTGCACACAAAGACCCATGGCCGATGATTCCAGTGAGAAATCAGAACCCTGCCTCTATGTCTGCCTGAAACCTGGAAGCCTGCAGAGGATGGAAGCACATGAGAATCCCTCTATTCAGGACACAATGACAAATCATTAGCAATGGTTAATACTGATAATAGCACCGTGTCCCAGACACTCTTCAGCATCCTTAAAATCTGTGAACTCCTCTGACTATCATAAAACCCTTTTGCTTTGCCTTAAGATTATGTGCTGGGAACCTGCTGAGCTCTCTAGAAGCAGACACTGCAACTGAGTTTGGGTGCAAACTGCTTATTAGGGATCAGCACCTGTGACAGGAGTAGGACTGGGCAGAGGAGGAGCTCTGACCACAAGGCAGGCCCAGCCAGGGCTGGAACAATCCAACAGGGAGCTCTGGGGTAGGCATTATCCATCAAAGTTGTCCTGCACCAGCCGAGATGGGCAGGCCTCCAAACCTCCAGGCTTTCCTGGACTTCATGGGAAAAGCTGTGGCCTCAGTCAAGGGGACTCCTGCAGTCAGGCCAACCCTGGGGGCTAGAGGCTGCCCTCACTCGCCATTCACCCGTAAGTCCTTCCCTGGCGGGAGACCTGGGCAGCTCATTGCATTTTCCAGGGCGGGTGACGGAGGCACAAATAACTCAGCAAAGAGCACACAAATAATTAGTGGAAAAGTTGGGATGGAATCCGAACAGCGTGGCTTCAAAGGCTGTGCTTAGAACCGCTATGCTGCACTGCCTCTTAACGAGCTCATCTGTGCTGTGCTTGATACTTGCAAGTTCTTCCCTTCCACCTGCATCGTTGGATTCTCCCTACAGTCCTGTTGCATTGTCCACCCCAAATTCCAGATGAAGAAACTGAGGATCAGGGACTTCATAGTCTGTCGCCCAGGGTCACACACAGTGGCAGCGTGATATTTGAACCAAGTTATGTAGAAGCTCCAGTGGGGCCATCGGTTAGCATGTGGTACTTACGTGAACCAAGTTGTGTCTGTGTCTGACTCCCAGGTCAGGATCCTCCATGCTGCTATGGTGCCTTCCAAGGCCTCTCTGGGCTCCCAGGCCCTCAGCCACGGCCGATCTGGAGGCCTCTGCTTGCCCGAGAAGCTGTGGTTGTTCTGCCGCTCTGAGCACCGCTGTGCGCTCTGCACTGAGGAACCTGTCATCTGGTGGCACCTCGGAAAAACGAACAACCCTTCCTCACAGAGGCAGCTGCAAGGGTCAGTCCTGGAGGTGCCTGACCTGAGGGAGGACACGGCAGCCCCCAGGAAGGCCCTCCTGCCTAGAGAGACGGCTCCGATGAACAGAGAGGAGGGAACAGGAGGTTGGCGGCTTGACCCTGGCTTTGTGCCCATTCTTGTCAAAATGCCTCTTACAGACACAGACGACTTTCAGCTCGAGAGCAGAGACACGCACAGAACAATGCAAATCAGGCCGCAGTATCACTGACATGGAAAGAACAGCAATATTATCCTAATGGCTCTGGAATAAAATACAATCACGGGAGGAAATTTACCCTGAAATCACGTTCATCAGCTTTGCAGAGAAGCCTCTCACCTTCCGGGCCACCACCATGGGCACCTTCTCCTCTGAGCAATCAGGATTCAGAGGCCGTCTTTACACCCTCTCTGAGCTGCCCAGGCAGAGGCCTCCAGCCTGTGGCCAGCTGTTGCTGGAGGGACAACTCCTCCCTCATCTGCACGTGGCCGACCATCTCAGCGTCATTGCAACACTGGAGCCCTGGCCCTGACCACCAGCTGCCGTCTTTTCCCTTTAGGCTGAGCCCTTGGGGACCTGGCGGAAGCTCATGGCTACTGGGGGCTGCATTACAACTGCCCAGGCTCCCCAGCCGAGGCCGCCTGCAGGAACTGCACTCCTAAGAACTAAAATTGGAAACACCACCCAAGGCCTCAGCCTTGTCACTCTGAGCCCAATCCAGGATTCCAGGGTCGTCTCCAGCCGCTCAGCAGCCCACTGCAGCCAGAGCCTCTCTTCCCGGACGCAGCCTGGTCTGCAGTTGCGTCTCTGTGGTGGCCGCGGTCCCTCCTGTCTCAGTTGAGTGGCCTGAGAGGCAAGAGTGCCCCCCTCTGCGCTCTGCTCCCGGCAGACACACTCACTACAGGGATGATAGTCATTGCTCACTGTCCTCTTCTCTGTTGGAAACGTGGGCCTCCTCAGGGCAGGGCTGGCCGAGTCTGCCCAGGGGCCCAGATGCTCACAAAGACCCTCACACCCTCCCTCCGTGGACCCTCATATGACAGTCACACAACCCTCTAGTGACCCTCATGCACAATCACACACGACTCTCCAAGACCCTCATATCTCACACAGTCGTCACATGACCCTCACGTGACCCTCACGTGACCCTCACGTGACCCTCACATGGCCTGCACATGACCCGCACATGACCCTCACATGACCCTCACACAATCTTCACATGACCCTCACACGACCCTCGCACGACCCTCACGTGACCCTCACGTGACCCTCACATGACCCTCACACGACCCTCACACGACCCTCACATGGCCCTCACATGGCCCTCACGTGACCTCACATGACCCTCACATGGCCCTTACGTGACCTTCACATGACCCTCACGTGACCTCACATGACCCTCACACGACCCTCACATGACCCTCACACGACCCTCACATGACCCTCACAAACCTTCACATGACCCTCACATGGCCCTCACATGACCTTCACATGACCCTCACGTGACCTCACATGACCCTCAAACGACCCTCACATGACCTTCACATGGCCCTCACATGACCCTCACGTGACCTCACACGACCCTCACATGACCCTCACACGACCCTCACATGGCCCTCACATGACCTTCACGTGACCTCACACGACCATCACACGACCCTCACATGACCCTCATGTGACCTCACATGGCCCTCACATGACCCTCACACGGCCCTCACATGACCCTCACAAACCTTCACATGACCCTCACGTGACCCTCACACGACCCTCAAATGACCCTCACACGGCCCTCACATGACCCTCACACGGCCCTCACATGACCCTCACAAAACCCTCGCACGACCCTCACAAAACCCTCACATGACCCTCACATGACCCTCACGCGACCCTCACGAGACCCTCACACGACTCACATGACCCTCACGTGACCCTCACACGACCCTCACGTGACCCTCACACGGCCCTCACATGACCCTCACATGACCCTCACATGACCCTCACAAGACCCTCACATGACCCTCACACGGCCCTCACATGACCCTCACACGGCCCTCACATGACCCTCACGTCACCTCACATGGCCCTCACATGACCCTCACATGGCCCTCACATGACCTTCACATGGCCCTCACATGACCCTCACGTGACTTCACATGACCCTCACATGACCCTTACACGACCCTCCCATGACCCTCACAAACCTTCACATGACCCTCACATGGCCCTCACATGACCCTCACGTGACTTCACATGACCCTCACATGACCCTTACACGACCCTCCCATGACCCTCACAAACCTTCACATGACCCTCACATGACCCTCACATGGCCCTCACATGACCCTCACATGACCTTCACATGACCCTCACATGATTCTCACATGACCCTCACATGACCCTCACGTGACCTCACACGACCCTCACGTGACCTTCACACGACCCTCACGTGACCCTCACATGACCCTCAAATGACCCTCACGTGACCTCACATGGCCCTCACATGACCCTCACAGACCTTCACATGACCCTCACGTGACCCTCACATGACCCTCAAATGACCCTCACATGACCCTCACGTGACCCTCACACGACCCTCACGTGACCCTCACATAACCCTCACATGACCCTCACGTGACCTCACATGGCCCTCACATGACCCTCACAGACCTTCACATGACCCTCACGTGACCCTCACATGACCCTCAAATGACCCTCACATGACCCTCACGTGACCCTCACACGACCCTCACGTGACCCTCACATAACCCTCACATGACCCTCACGTGACCTCACATGGCCCTCACATGACCCTCACAGACCTTCACATGACCCTCACGTGACCCTCATATGACCCTCAAATGACCCTCACATGACCCTCACACGACCCTCACACGACCCTCACGTGACCCTCACACAACCCTCACATGGCCCTCACGTGACCCTCACGTCACCTCACATGACCCTCACATGACCCTCACAAAACCCTTACGTGACCCTCACATGACCCTCTAGTGACCCTTCCACAACCTGCTAGTGACCCACATGCAGAGTCTCACAGGGACCTTCACATAAACCTCACAAAACCCTCTAGAGACCCACACGCAGAATCTCACATGACCCTCACATGATCCTCACACAACCCTCTAGTGACCCTTATATGACCCCCACACAGACCCTCCAGGCACAAGGACCCTCACAGCATCAGTGGTCAGGCACATTGCAAAACTGTTGGAAGACATTTACCTGCACAGTCAAAAAGTCCAGCAGGAGAAACATGAAGGAAGCCGCATCAACACAAATAATTGGCAAATGGGTAGAAGATAAATAAAAGATGAAATCTCAAAGGTAACCAGCAGAAAAACTGTTACTTTCAGAAGCTGTAAGAATGACAGCTGGAGAAAGAATGACAGTTTCCAAAGAAACTATGGAAGCCAAAAGATAAGAGGATTATGGAGTTAAAGAGCTGAAAATAGAAATGCCCCTCTAAAATTACAGTCTTAAAAAAGAATGTAAAATTAAGATATTCTCAGACAAACAGAAGCAGAGAGAATTTCTCACCAGCTACCCTCACTATAGAAAATAAAGCAGCATATGACTGCAGGAAGAAATAAAAAGTTCTATGAAAGTTAAATATGTGAGTAAATGTGAAATAATAGTGACTGTTTAAAGCAATCCATGACATATGAACAATTAACAAATATGACAAAATTGTAAACAAAGGAGATGAGATGAAATGATAAATGTAGTAACAAGAAACAACTGTTGAAAATTCTTGAGTTGTTCATAAAAGTGTAAGGTACTAAGTTTCATTAGAATATATAAACGTAGTCACTAAAAATGATATAAAATATAACTAAAATAAGATAACCAAATTGAAATAAATCTTAGTTCAAAAAAAAAGGTAGAAAAGGAGGAACAAAGGAAATAAAAATTATGGAGACAAATGAAAAAAATACGAAGATGATAGAATTAAACCCAAGTATACTAGTGATTACATTCGTGGTATTGGAACAATCTCTCCAGCTAACTTAACACAATGTCAGACTAGTTTTTAAAAAGACAAGACCCAGCCATGTGATATTTGTGAGAAACACAAATGCCGACTGTAAGGAATAGACACCAAAAGTAAGAGGTGGGTGGCAGACAGACCATGAAAACACACAGGAAAGGGAAGAGATAAAACAGCACCCAGAAAGCCAGGATTATTAGAGATAAAGTGTTATTTATTTCTTTAACAGCTTTCATATACCTTATGATTCACCCATTTAAAGAGTACAATTTAAAGTGTTTTTTTTTTTTTTAGTATGCCCGGGTAAATGTACAGTGATAACCACTATCAAGTTAAGAATATATTTTATTACCTCAAAAAGAAACCCTGTGTATTACCTTTATCTCTCTTGTCTTTCACTATTAAGTATGACGCTACCTGTGGGGTTTTGTTTCGTTTTAATGTGTGTATGCCTTTTATCAGATTTAGGAAGTTTTCTCCTATTCCTATTTTTATGATGAATGGGTGTTGAATTTTTAAATATTATTTTTGCAAATCTATTGAGATAATCATTTAATTTTTTGTTTTTGTTATTCCACAGATTTAATGTATTCTATTGATTTGGGGGTTTTAAATTAACCTTGCATTCCTCAGATAAATTCCTTTTGGCTAGGATGTACAATTTTTTAAATTTATTACTGAATTCAACTTGCCACTATTTTCTTGAGTATTTTTATATTCCTGTTTATTACAGATATCGGTCTGGGGTTTTCTTTTTTTGTGATATCTTTTATGGTTTCTACATCAGGGTAATACTGCCCCCATAAATGAGTTGGGAAGCAATCTGTTCCTTTTCTGGAAGAGATTTTGGAAATCGGTAATGCTTCTTATTTAAATGCTTGACAGAATTCAGCAGGGAAGTCCTCTGGGAATGGACTTTTCTTTGTGGGTATTTTTTAATTACTGCTTCAATCTTTTCACATGTTGTAGGTCTCTCTAGACTGTCTATTTCTTCTGTAGTCAGCTCCAGTATCTGTGTCTTTCCAGGACTTTCTTCATTTCACCTAAGTTATCTAATTACTGTACAATTACTCATAGCACTCTTTTTATATCTGTAGAGTCAATAGTAGTTTCCTCTTTCATTTCTGATTCTAGCAATTTGAGTCTTCTCTCTTCTTTGGTCAATCTGGATAAACATTTATCAATTTTGCTGATCTTTTCAAAGATGCAGCTTTTAGTTTCATTGCTTTTTTTCCTATTATTTTCCTATTTTTTAGTTCATCAATTGCTACTCTGACCTTTGTTATTTTCTTCATTATGGATGTTTTAGGTTTACTTTAGGTTTACTTTCCTTTTTTTCCCCAATATTTTTAATGTAGAAGGTTATTGACTTGAGATCTTTTTTATTTCTCAATGACATTTGCAGCTGCGACTTCCATTCTAAGCACTACTTTCACCTCCCAGAAGTTTTGGTGTATTTTGTGTTCATTTCCTTTATCTCAAAATTTTAAATTGCCCTCTAATTTCCCTTGCAATTCTTCTTTTGCCCATTCATTATTTGGGAATGCGTTGTTTAGTTTTCTGATATTTCTGAGATTCACAACTTTTTTCTTCCATCGATGTCTAGATTCACTCAATTTTAGTTGGAGAGTATACTTCACATTATGTATTTTCTTTATAATTTATTGAGGTTTTTATGGTTTAGCATAGTGTCTGTCCTGGAGAGTGCTCTATGTTCACTGGAGAAGAATGTAAATGATTTTTTGTTGAGTGGAGTGTTTTCTATATGTCTGTTAGGTCTCAGTGGATTTACAGTGTTGTTCAATTTTTTTTTTATTTCCTTGTTGACATCTATCTAATGATAACTAACCATTATTGAAAGTGAGTTATTGAAGTCTTCAGTTGTCACTATTGAATTGTTTATTTCTCTATGCCTCTATCATGAACCAAGATGTTCACACATTTTAGTGCCCTGTTATCAGGTACATGTAACCGTTATATTGTCCTGAGTGTATTAATCCTTTTATTATTTGTAAATGTTCCTCTTTAATGCTAAAGAACATTTTTGTTTTAAAGTTTATTTTTCTGATATAAGTGTAGGCATTCCAGCTCACTTGTGTTTGCTGTTTGCATAATATATCTTTTTTGTCCTTTTACTTTCGATTTATTTGTATCTTTGCATCTAAAATGTCTCCTGTAGAAAAAGTATAGTTGGATCATTTTTTAAATTCTGTCTTACAATCTCTTCTTTTGACTGGATTATTTAATCAATTAAAATTTAACATTATCGTTGATAAAAGTGAACCTGTATCTGCTATGTCACTTTTTGTTTACTATCGCACCCCTTTCACCAATATTTATCCTTTTCTTCTTTCCTTTAAGTAACTACTTTCTAATATAGCATTTATATGTTCTAAATAATTTTTCACTATATTTTGAGAAATTGTAGTGGTTGCTCTAAAGTTAAAGTAACATTTTATTGGAATCAGTGTTATATTTGCATTAGTTTTACTATAGTAATCTGCAGAAATGTTAATTCTATATAACTCTATCAACTTTTTTCCCTTTCTGTGGTATTACCATTATAAATATTATATACACTATTGTTACAAGCCACACGATACACTGTTAAAACCACTACTTTATTATCTGCAGTTGTTTTCTGAATCCAATATAACTTTTCTCCCACCCACCTTCTTTGTGCTATTATTGACAAGCATATTACATCTATATTACACGTCTATGTTATAGACCTACCTTTATACTGTGTACATATTCTCTTAGCAACTGCTTCTTAAATCAGTTATGAGTGGACAAGAAAATACGCATTTCCTCCCAGTGCCTCCCTTCTCAAAAACAGCTTCTTGTCCTGAGAGCAATTCCCCGCCTAGGTATACAGCCAACTCATATTCCCCAAAGACAGGAAATAAAAGGTTTATGGAAACATCATCCACAGTACTCCCCAACTAGGAACTTCCAAATGCCCATCAACAGAAAAATGAATAAATAGCATATAATATAATCACAGAATTGACTACTAAACAGCAATGAGGACACGTAAACGACAACTACACGTAACACTTTAGATAAACCTCACAAATAATGTTAAACAAAGCAAGCCAGATCCAACAGGGTCCGTATTGTATGATCCATTTGTATTAAGTTCAAACACAGGCAAAACCGATTGTTCTTCTGGGAGTCAAGGTGGGTCTATCCTTGGGCAGATGCTGTCATAGTGAGTGAGAGCAGAGCTTTTAGGTCCTGATCAGGTTCTGTTTCTTCAGTTGGCTGCTGGCAACACAGATGTTCAAACTGTCACCAACATTTATCGAGGTAGGAAGGGCCAATGTGCCCCCTCCGTGTATAGGCCGGGCCTGAGCGGAAATGTTGGATCATGGGGGAGGGACCTTCGTGAATGTCCCGGTGCTGCCCTCACAGTAAGAACTTAGTTCTCACTCTTAGTTCCCCCGAGTTTCCCCTGAGAGTTAGCTGTTGAAAAGGGCCCAGCAGCTCCCTCCAGTCTCTCTCCCTCCCTCTCTAGCTGTGTGAACCTGCTCCCCTTCACCTTCGGCCAATATTGGAAGCTCCCTGAGGGCTTAACAAAAAGCAGATACTGTTGCCATGCTTCTTGTACAGCCTGCAGAACCGTGAGGCAAATAAGCTTCCTTTTGTATAAATTACCTGCCTCAGACATTCCTTTACAGCAAAGCAAATGGACAACAACAGAGGGCTCTGGCTGAGTGCTCTGGATTCTCCATCTTCACGCTTCTCAGGGAAGAGGCAAGAGCTTCCCTGTCCAATAGGGTAACTGCTACCTACATACTGCTATTTACATTCAAAATAGTTAAAATTAAATACAGTTTAAACTCTGGTTCCTCAGTCCCTTGGCCACTTCTGGAGTGCCCCGCATCAACAAGCAGCCGTGGCTGCTGCAGTAGACAGGCAGACAGAGCACATCTCCATCCCCACAGAACCAGAATGTGTGCTGGCCTAGAAGGGCCAAGGGAAATCCAGGACCCGCTGAGCCCCTCAAGGCACTAACGCTCATCCTAAGCGATGCACTGGCTCCCCAGCGGCCGGACCCGGGGAGGAGAAAGGAGCCCTCCCGAATGGGTGTGTCTCAGGCTGGTTCTAAGGCTCAAGAGGAGAACATCCCAGGTGTCCTGCCCACCTTTCTCTGCTTCTCCTTCCTGGGCTCGGTGCCCCCCCCTCAGGTCACTGCAAAGGCCACTCACTGAATTTCAGATCTAAAAAGACTCACACTTTGAACTTTAGCTCTTAATGAAGGTTTCTTTCCATTAAAGGAATTTACTCTCTAGGAAGATGAGGACATACAGCAGACAGCCAAGCCATGCATCCACTCCCCTAGCCAGGCCAGCCCCAGGCAGCACATCGGATCCCCCCGGTGGTAGGACTCACTGACAGCCACCGTCCATGTGGTCCAGGCCTTCCCCAGGCCCCAGACTCCAAGCTCCTTAATCTGCA
Source organism: Macaca fascicularis (assembly GCF_037993035.2). NCBI lineage: Eukaryota > Metazoa > Chordata > Mammalia > Primates > Cercopithecidae > Macaca > Macaca fascicularis. The sequence goes on along the minus strand of NC_088388.1, from coordinate 133,060,726 downwards.
GGTGGGACCAAGGCCACGTGATGCCACAGAAGGAATTGACTTAGGTCGTGTTCAGACATCTATGAGGAAATCTAACGTGTGGGTTATTTTACAAGCAAGCACTGAAGTGCATCCTCACCCCCTGTAAATGGAAACAAATCCGACCATCCCATGGCATCTTTGGAAATGCTCCACCAAGCACAATAGATTTTTCTTTTTCCTCCTTCAAGAGAGAAACAAAACTCAAGGGGAAAAAAAAAACAACAGAGCAGTGTTTATGTCTATCTTGGTCAAATTCAAGCATGTCGCTCTCTCACCCTACTCCTTCTTCCTTCGCACTATTGGGAATAGCAGTGATCATGATGAATCGTGGCATTTGCATACACGGTGATACCTGGAGGGCTCTGCTAGTTGAAGAAATGGTGGAGATTATAATGCCTGTTGTGGAAGAGAAGGCTGCCATCGGGGTGAAGCAGGCCAGCCAGTCCAAGGCCCTCGGTCAGCCCTGCCCACACTGTGCTTCCTGAGCTCCTGGGAGCCCCTTCCTCCTCCCAGACAGACGGCCTCCCCTCCACACAGCCACAGGAGGCAGGGCCAGGAGTGAGCCATGGAGCTCGGGCTCTGGCAGGTGCACCTGCCTGCCTCCCCATTCTGTGCATCCCCAGGCCTGGGTGCTCTGACACAGCCAGCTTCCCATGTGCTTCCAGCAGACCTCCACCCCCAGTGGCTTCCCTCTCAGGCCCCTGGGAAGCACCTTCACATTCTCCTCTTCCTTCCTGCTTAAGAAGCAAGTGCAGCCACTCTGGGGCTTCTAATGCTTCAATAATCCCGGGGGGTAAAGAGTGAAAAGAAAAGAAAACAGCGGAGGAGTGTCAGAAAGCCTCGGGGAAATGCTGTCCCTGGCATCCCGGGCCTGTGCTTCTCCCTGACCCATTCACTCTGGTCCTGCACGTGGGCCCAGGGCACCTGCTCTGCCTGAGACAGCGTGGACAGCAAAAGTGCAGGCAGAGGGCCTGAGGACACCAGGCAGCCCTGTGGTGCCAGCGAGGAAGGTCTGGGGTGGAAGTGAGGGACCTGCTGAACAGCAGCCTCACCGAGTCCCCAAGCAGTAGGGAGTCCGGCGAGCAGCCCTAGGCATGGTCCGCAATGCTGAGAAACTCTGTGAAGGCCGCACCTTTTCAAGTAGGCCTCCGAGGTCATGGGATCTAATTTTAACTCCTTGTCACTCCATTGAATATTCCTTTCTGAAAACCTGTTGAATGCCCAGCATATGCCGACTGAGAAGCACAAGTCAAATAAAGAGAAAGAAGGGGAGGAAGCACAGGACGGGAGCCCCAGACTCCGCCCAGCACCTGCCAGCCTGCTGTGTGACCTTGGGCCAGTCCCTCCCTTCTCAGGGTTCACTGACTGCTTCAGTCAGCTCAGGCTGCTGTCAAAAAATACCACAGGCTTATGCCTGAGACATTTCTTTCTCACGGTTCTGAAGGGCAGGAAGCACGAGATCAAAGAGCCAGCAGAGTCAGTGTCTCGTGTGGGCTTTCTTCCAGCTCTGCAGACAGCTCCCTTCTCGCTGTGTCTCCACTTGGCAAAAAGGGAGCTCTGGTCTCCTCCTCTTCTTACAAGGGCACTAATTCCATCGTGCAGGCCCCACCCTCGCCATCCCATCTAAGCCTCACCACCTCCCAGAGGTGACACCTCCCAGCACCATCACACGCCAAGACAGCGTTTCAACACAGGAATTTGGGGAGACGCGAGCAACCAGGTCACAGCATCTACAGACAAGAGGAGTGGACTGAAGGATTAGCCACTACACTTAGTCCCAGTTGCTGCTTTCCTTCCCAAGTCATCTGGACTCCTATCTCCAGAGCGCCAGGCCCCAGTGGGATTTGGGAAAAGCTAGCACTGCACCTCCCTCAGTTCCCTGTTATCTCAGCCTGAAATATAACCCGTGAGACCCTCGACGCCCTGCAAAGTGTGGCTGTGGCTGCCTGTTATCAAGAAATGAGTGCCAAAGGCAGATGATCAGCCCCCACCCACTTCTCATTTGGCGTTAGGAGGAGCTGTGGATCTATCTGTACAAGATAAAAGACCAGCTTTCCTTACCCCACAGGAAGAGGTGGCCGTGTTGTCTCCCCATGGCTAGCTGTGAGTACCTGCTGTTCACAGAATTCAACATGTTCTGAAAACACAGCTAATGAGGTCCCCAAGCAGCCTAGCAGGTTAGTTTGGAATGCTCAGCTCCAATCCATTCCTGTCCTTACTCACCACCTGCATTTGATGGAGATGGGTACCTATAGTACCAGCCTCACTGCCAGGGATGGAGGCTCTTGTCTGCTCTGCAGAGAGCTGTCTGAGTGTGTGCAGAGCTGAGCAGCAGTGCTGGCCAAACACCCCCTGAAGCAATGGCCCTCAGCACTGCCCATCCTCCCAGGCCAGCCTCCAGCCCAGGCAGTCACTGAGCACTGCAGCAAAGATCCCCAGGTCTCGGGGGCAGGTGAGGACCCTACACTGAGCCACGGTCATCTTTTCTCTGCCCTCTGGTTGGTCAGAGGACAGCGAATACAATGGCAGGCAAGAACGACATAGCACAGAGGTCAAGAGTGGGCTTCAGAATGCAGCACTCCTGGGATAAATTCTTGCCTTGGTCACTTAGCAGATGCCTCATACCACGTAAGACACCCAGCTCGGTGAGGCCCGCATTCCTCTGTTATAAGGGGAAGGTAATGGCTCCTAGTTAAAGAATCGCTGTGATGCCACAATGAGGTAATGCGTTCCAGCATCTCAAATGTGTCTGGCACATAGTGGATACTCCTCAAAAGTAGGTGTTAAGATTATCATGTTCCTCTCCAGGGCAAGATGGGATCTCTACGTAAGCACGTCCGATTGGGTGGGGGGATAGAGAACAGAGGATTGGAAGGATGGTTGGACCTGGGCATCTCTCCCTGTCCTCGTTCTTGGCACTGTTGGTCATCGGTCACATGGCCGTGCAAAGAGGAGAGGTCGCCGAGAAGGTGAGGACGTGAGCCTGGGCTCCGGAGAGGCTCTTCGCCGGCTGTGTGACGGCGGGCGAGGCACCAGCCACAGCTGTCTCCTCTGTAAAGTGGTAGGTGGCTTTGGTGGAGGTTAAAGAAGGTAACTGGTTTGTACAATGCCTGCTGCATAGTAGGCATCAGTAATGCTGGTTTTTCCCTCTTACACTTGTGGCCTCTCTGGGCTTAGGGAGGAGGAGGTGGCGGCAAAGGTGGAAGCGGCTGTGATGGCGGGGAGGAGACGTTGATTCCGGTTTCCTGGAGTTCCTGTGAGTGCCCATGGAGAGAAAGAGGGGTCACCATCTGACCCTCACACCCAGACCAGGGCCACGCACCCCAGCAGCACTGAACAGGATACAGGCGGTACCTGGCCGCTGCTCCTGCGGTTCCTGGCTGGCAGACCCAAACCCTCCCAGGTACCCTGGTATCAGGGGCTTATCTCCAGCCCTGGCTTCCTGCCATCTCTCTTCAGGAAACTCAACTGCATTCTGTAGCCCGGGATGACCAGCCACCACCTTCCCGGTGCCCCCAGAGCAGCCGCTGTCCCCGGACTTCCCCGGACTTCTCTAGCCCCGGCTGTCACTGCCGCTCATAGCACCCCTAAACATGGGAAGCCGAGCTGCCCTGCCCAGCCCCAGTCAGCTCCCAACCACAGAGCCGGGCCTGTGGCGCTTGGCACCGCTCAGCCAGCTCTCAGAGAGCACCGCACCCTCGTCCTTCGGGTGCACAGACCTGGCACCGGGAGCTGCTCCTTCCTCCAACCCTTTCCCTGTGTGGCCCCAAAGACTGAGCTCCGCCTGCCAAGGAGGAGGCCTGAAGGATGCGGAGACCAGCCCTCTGCTCCGGTGAGAGCCCCTGCTGCCCCTGCTGCCCTCATCCTCCCCATCCCGCCAGGGCTCTTTTGGACCTAGATCCAGCCGCCTGCCAAGGACCACCCTACGCCCACCTCCCTGCTACAACACCTGCCCTGGCCTCTGACCTGAGGGTGGGCGGCCAGAAGAAGCTGCCCAGGGCTGCAGCTTTTCTCTCTGGAACGCAGACCTGTCTTGGGAGATTTTACCAAAACCTCTGTTCCCAGATCTCTCTTTCCAGACACCTTGATCCCCAGGATCTAAAGCCGCCTCCTCGGAACTCTCTTCTCAGTCAATGACCTGTCTCCTGAGTGGGCTCAGGTCCTCCTTGCTTTCTGCCAGCCACTGCAAGGTCCCAGCCCCCTTGCACACGCCCGCAGCTGTGGGGGTTGTGCAGGCACAGTCCCTGGGATGTGGCCTCATCATGGTGTGCAGGGAGGCCATCCCAGTGTGGCCCTGCCTGTGGGGTTGGGCACTGAAAACCAGGATGCTGGAGCCTGCGGTCCCCCACTGTGCTGGGGATGGGGAAGCAGTACCCAGGGCTTGAATGACCTCACGGGTGACAAGCCCGCAGCCTGCAAGGAGGCCAGCAGGTAACCAGGAACAGTTTCAGGTGCAGAAATAGAACCTAACAGTGCAAAGCACAGCCTTTGCACCATGACTATTGATAACACACTGAAGAGCATTTCTACAAAGATTTGGAGGAAAGTGAGACACCACAAACTGGAAACACAAAATCCTAGGTTGAGGAAGACAATTTCTCATCTTACAAACTCTTAAAATCAGAATTTAGTCTCCCTGTTCCAGTAAAGTGCGTAATTCACACACGATCCCTTCTTAGAGTCAGAAGCCTCTGAGAACACATCTAGAATTTATATTTTAATAACCTGACACCCAGGTAAGCTTCATAAGCAGTTTGTCTCCAGTCTTTTCAATGAAGCCTCTAATTGTGGCCAGAACTCAACAGAATTAACGTATCAGGCTGTTTTCTCAGCTTCTTTAATTAACCCTTATAGCTCTTTCCATTTTCATGAGTGAAAACTGCCATGCTGCTCCATGAGATTTTAACCAAAAAATTAACATTTGCCTCTAGCCACCGCCGAACTCCACAGACAGAACACAGGCCCTCCTGGGCCATGGTCTCTGAACTCGGGAAGGAGTTTCCTTCTCGAAACAGGGGTCACACTTGTCCATCTATTTAAAAAATAACATAGCATCACGTGAGCCAGGTTTGCAGAGTGCAGTTCCATGCAGCCTGCTTTGAGGTGGTGCCTGCATTTTCTCCAGATGAATGTCCAGTCAAACCAGGCACAGGCCCAAGGCAGACCCAGACCCTGGCCTGTCCCTGTCCTTACCTCACTGCTGTGCTGTGCCCCCTTTGTCTCGGACACACATTTAGCCCCACTTAGCACCTCTTGTTCCACTAAATCCCTTTTGGGTGCCAGGCCGTTGGCCTTTATTTGCTAGCTCTGCGGCATTTGAGGGGAGCGGCTGCAGACACAGGGCCACCTGCAGAAAATTACGGCTGCGGCCTTGGGGAGTCACAGCGTGGCCCTGCAGCAGGAAGGATCCAGATGACAGGGATGGTTCCCAGTCGTGGTGCATTGGGATCTCCTGTAGGGATTTTACAAAATGACATCCTTGACCCCATCCTGAGAGATTCTGACCCAGTAGCTCTGGGGGTGAGAAAAAGTGTCTGTATTTTTAAAAAGCTCATAAGTGATTCCACTGCAGAGCAGAGAACGGATGGGACCCCTGGATGGGACCAGGAGGACAATGAAATGTCCCTAGCAAGATGGGTCCATTAGTTACATGTCTGTTGTTTCCTGGGAACTGAGGGATGAACTGGGTGACACCTGGAGCTGTTTAATAATACAGATTTTTTGTTATTCATACCCTGTATTATCTGAAGCAGAGTTGAACCTGAAACACTTAAAGTGTGAATCGCCTACTTCAGCTCATGTCATTTCAGATAAAAGTCATATAGTCCTAGAATCTGGGGTTTATAAGATATCTCAGGGATCATCTGGGTAACTTCTCTCTGTTCAATTCATGAATGTCATCTCTAATATCTCCTTCAATTCATCTTCCACTCTTCGCTGGAATCTCTTAAATGAACTATTTGATCATCAGTAAATTGCACTTTTCTTATGAAAAAGCTGTGGCCTCCACAGTGGAATCTGCAGCTTCTGTCCTTGACACGGGAGCCAGAATCTGTCATTCATGGCACCTTCTTCCAGCCTCCAGCCTCGACCTCAAAGTCGGATGGTGTTTCTGTGAGCACATTGTCTTCCCAAATAGGTTTGACTTTGACCCTCCCACCTGTTTGAAGGTGTGACCTTCAGCTCCTCTCCCGACACTGTGGTGTGGCAAAGAAACGAAAGAGTCCAGCCTGGTGCAGGGTCTTATAGTAAGGAAACCACCTCAGGAAGCCTCGCATCCCTTCGCTGGGACCCCCTTCGGTCTTGTGACCCAGGGATCTGAGGCGTAAACACACAACAATTGGGAGGAGGATCCTTGGTTCCTAAGCCTGCAGGGAATCTGCCAGAGAGCTCATGTTTCCATCAAACACTTCGGAATGGTTTATCACGAGCTCTAATCCTGCAGCTCAGCTCCCATGAAAGAAATATTCAACGGAGGGAGAGGATTAATACAGGTTTGGGCTGGAAGTCCCCGCTGTGGTGAGACCTAGCCTGTCAGGAGGAGGTCCCCAAGTGAGCAGGCTGGCCCTCCCCAGTCCCAAAAGAACAAGAGGTCAGAGATCTATTTGTGCAAAACCCAGTTTCAACCGGATTTCTTTCCAACAGTGCATTAGTCCATTTGCATTACTACAAAGGTATACTTGAGCTTGGGTAATTTATAAAGAAAAGAGGTTTAATTGGCTCATGGTTCTGCAGGCTGCATAGAAAAGAGAGCAGCATCTGCTTCTGGTGAGGCCTCAGGAAGCTTCCGCTCACGGCAGGAGGCAGAGCAGGAGTAGGTGCATCTCAAGAAAGGGAGCCAGAGAGAGTAGCGGGCAGTGCTCCACTCTCCTAAACAACCAGATTTGGGGCAAGAACTCACATCACCAGGGGGATGGCACTAAGCCATTCATGAGAGATCCACCCCCACCATCCAATCACCCCACCAGGCCCCACCTCCAACACTGGGAATCACATTTCAACATGAGACTTGGAGGAGACAGACGTCCAACCATGTCAAACAGGCAGCACGCAGCCTCCCTCACAGAAAACGCTTGGAGGAAGCTTTGCGGTCCACCAAATTACTCTGTGTATCCTCTTCACCTGCTCCCACGGCTTTTGGAATCCACAGTCCAGATGTGGGCAGCAGGTGGCCATCTGTCGTCCTCCAGCCTCTAAGGAAATTCCTTTCTGTCTCCTATGGATGTTCTCCAAGGGAGACACTTCTTCACGAGCTGCCTTGATCATCTCCCCAAAGCCTTGGTCAGCCCTTATTTAGATGCATTTTAAAATTATTTAACCTGAATATATCTTACTGAAATTAGAACTTGAGGGTTTTTTTTCCCTTAAGTTTCCTCCCCAGTGCAGCCTGAAACCAGGAGCTGGGCATGGGCTTCCGCCTGGCCCTACAGCCCTCCGCAGCCCCACCTCTCCCAGCCCCACCTGTCGCTTTGAAAGAACAGGCTGTACAGGCAGTGCAGGCCTAGATTAAACCTGCAAACCAGAAAGAGACACCAAGGGAAAAACTGATGAGGCCCAAATAAAGTCTTGAGGGTAGCGTGTAGCAGTGTACCAGCGTGAATCTCTTCGTTTTGACAAATGTACTAAGGTTCACAAAATAGTCACATCAGGGGAAATTGGGTAAAGTGCATGCGGGCATCTCCGCACTGTCTTTGCAACTTTTCTGTACGTCTAAAATTATTCTCCCAAATTTAAAAAAATCAGATTTTAAGGGGGAAATGCTTTCCTTTGCTTCAGAAATATCTAAGAAGAAAGTTTCCAATCTTATCAAAGCTGGAAGATGGAGAGGACTAAAATAAGCATAAAAACTTGGATTTACATTTACATTTAGATTTATACTGCTCTTAAAATGTCTGAAGCACTTTGCATTTATATCATTTGCTCTACAAAAAACCTATTGAAGAAAGCAGATGTTAGGATCCTGCCTTTTTTTTTTCTTCACTGCAGAGCAATCTGGAATGAAGACAAGCTAACCCACTGGCCAACATCCCAGGCATTCTTCTCCACCCTGCACTGTCCCTCTCTGTGAATTCAAGGCCCTGAGCTCAGCTCCTACTTCCAGTCCTTCGGTCTCACAATGGAGGACCACAGGGGGGTCCCATCCTCCACTCAAAGCCTGGGATCCAAGACCGGAGGTGGGAAGAGTGTGGAGATGAGAAAGTGCACACCCTCCCCTCATAATTTCCTGGCCAAGCTCTGTGGATCTCAGCCTCACCTCAGTGGCCTCCCTGCCTCCAGCCTGGACCCTGCAAGATATCCCCACAAGGCAGCCAGAGAGGCCCTGGGAACACACAACCAGAATCCACGCTCAGAGAGGTCCTATTCCTGCACCTGCCCACATCACAGTGGTGCTTGGTGACACACTGGGTGGGCTGGGATCCTCTCTTACAGCCCCCTGCTGCTTTCTTCAAGGCAGGCACCACAATTTCTCATCACACGTTTCTTTTCATCTTTCTCCTCTATTACAATAAAACTTCCCTGAGGACAGGCACAGGTCTATGGTGTTCCTGCCCTCAATGCCAAACAGTATAGGGCAGATGAGAGGTGTCAGTAATGACTCTGCAAGAGATTTGACCAAGGGTTATCATGTTTTAGAGAGATGCAAATAACTGGCTGGGCAAGGTAGCTCACACCTGTAATCCCAGAAATTTGGAAAGCTGAGGCAGGCAGATCACCTGAGGGTCAGGAGTTCAAGACAAGGCTGGCCAACATGGTGAAATCCAGTCTCTACTAAAAACACAAAAAGTAGCCGGGCATGACAGCGGGTGCCTGTAATCCCAGCTACTCAGTAGGCTGAGGCAGGGGAATCGCTTCAACCTGGGAGGCGGTGAGCCGAGCTAGCAGCACTGCACCACCGCTAGGGAGACAGAGTGAGACTCAGTCTCCAAAAAAAAACAAAGAGGGAGTTACAAATAACCTATATTTGTGGGAGGAAGTTGGCCCTGGGTGGGGTAGCTGCACACACACATGCACACACTGGGTGAGATAGCTGCACACACACACATGCACACACACTGGGTGGGGTAGTTGCACACACACACATGCACACACACTGAGTGGGGTAGCTGCACACACACACGCACACACACTGGGTGGGGTAGCTGCACACACACACATGCACACACACTGAGTGGGGTAGCTGCACACATACACATGCACACACACTGAGTGGGGTAGCTGCACACACACACATGCACACACACTGAGTGGGGTAGCTGCACACACACACATGCACACACACTGAGTGGGGTAGCTGCACACACACACATGCACACACACTGAGTGGGGTAGCTGCACACACACACATGCACACACACTGAGTGGGGTAGCTGCACACACACACATGCACACACACTGGGTGAGATGGCTGCACACACACACGCACACACACTGGGTGAGATGGCTGCACACACACACGCACACACACTGGGTGAGATAGCTGCACACACACACGCACACTGGGTGAGATAGCTGCACACACACACGCACACACACTGGGTGAGATGGCTGCACACACACACGCACACACACTGGGTGAGATAGCTGCACACACACACGCACACACACTGGGTGAGATAGCTGCACACACACATGCACACTGGGTGAGATAGCTGCACACACACACATGCACACACACTGGGTGAGATGGCTGCACACACACACACGCACACACACTGGGTGGGGTAGCTGCACACACACACGCACACACACTGGGTGGGTAGCTGCACACACACACATGCACACACACTGGGTGAGATGTCTGCACACACACACGCACACACACTGGGTGAGATAGCTGCACACACACACATGCACACACACTGGGTGAGATGGCTGCACACACACGCACACACACTGGGTGAGATAGCTGCACACACACACATGCACACACACTGGGTGAGATGGCTGCACACACACATGCACACACACTGGGTGGAGTAGCTGCACACACACGCACACACACTGGGTGAGGTAGCTGCACACACACACACGCACACACACTGGGTGAGGTAGCTGCACACACACACATGCACACACACTGAGTGGGGTAGCTGCACACACACACATGCACACACACTGAGTGGGGTAGCTGCACACACACACATGCACACACACTGAGTGGGGTAGCTGCACACACACACATGCACACACACTGGGTGAGATGGCTGCACACACACACGCACACACACTGGGTGAGATGGCTGCACACACACACGCACACACACTGGGTGAGATAGCTGCACACACACACGCACACTGGGTGAGATAGCTGCACACACACATGCACACTGGGTGAGATAGCTGCACACACACACATGCACACACACTGGGTGAGATGGCTGCACACACACACACGCACACACACTGGGTGGGGTAGCTGCACACACACACGCACACACACTGGGTGGGTAGCTGCACACACACACATGCACACACACTGGGTGAGATGTCTGCACACACACACGCACACACACTGGGTGAGATAGCTGCACACACACACATGCACACACACTGGGTGAGATGGCTGCACACACACATGCACACACACTGGGTGGAGTAGCTGCACACACACGCACACACACTGGGTGAGGTAGCTGCACACACACACACGCACACACACTGGGTGAGGTAGCTGCACACACACACATGCACACACACTGAGTGGGGTAGCTGCACACACACACATGCACACACACTGAGTGGGGTAGCTGCACACACACACATGCACACACACTGAGTGGGGTAGCTGCACACACACACATGCACACACACTGGGTGAGATGGCTGCACACACACACGCACACACACTGGGTGAGATGGCTGCACACACACACGCACACACACTGGGTGAGATAGCTGCACACACACACGCACACTGGGTGAGATAGCTGCACACACACATGCACACTGGGTGAGATAGCTGCACACACACACATGCACACACACTGGGTGAGATGGCTGCACACACACACACGCACACACACTGGGTGGGGTAGCTGCACACACACACGCACACACACTGGGTGGGTAGCTGCACACACACACATGCACACACACTGGGTGAGATGTCTGCACACACACACGCACACACACTGGGTGAGATAGCTGCACACACACACATGCACACACACTGGGTGAGATGGCTGCACACACACGCACACACACTGGGTGAGATAGCTGCACACACACACATGCACACACACTGGGTGAGATGGCTGCACACACACACACATGCACACACACTGGGTGAGATGGCTGCACACACACATGCACACACACTGGGTGGAGTAGCTGCACACACACGCACACACACTGGGTGAGATAGCTGCACACACACACGCACACTGGGTGAGATAGCTGCACACACACACATGCACACACACTGGGTGAGATGGCTGCACACACACACGCACACACACTGGGTGGGTAGCTGCACACACACACGCACACACACTGGGTGGGGTAGCTGCACACACACACGCACACACACTGGGTGGGTAGCTGCACACACACACATGCACACACACTGGGTGAGATGCCTGCACACACACACGCACACACACTGGGTGAGATAGCTGCACACACACACATGCACACACACTGGGTGAGATGGCTGCACACACACACACGCACACACACTGGGTGGGGTAGCTGCACACACACACATGCACACACACTGGGTGAGATGGCTGCACACACACACACATGCACACACACTGGGTGAGATGGCTGCACACACACACGCACACACACTGGGTGAGATAGCTGCACACACACACGCACACTGGGTGAGATAGCTGCACACACACACATGCACACACACTGGGTGAGATGGCTGCACACACACACGCACACACACTGGGTGGGTAGCTGCACACACACACGCACACACACTGGGTGGGGTAGCTGCACACACACACGCACACACACTGGGTGGGTAGCTGCACACACACACATGCACACACACTGGGTGAGATGCCTGCACACACACACGCACACACACTGGGTGAGATAGCTGCACACACACACATGCACACACACTGGGTGAGATGGCTGCACACACACACACGCACACACACTGGGTGGGGTAGCTGCACACACACACATGCACACACACTGGGTGAGATGGCTGCACACACACATGCACACACACTGGGTGAGATAGCTGCACACACACACGCACACTGGGTGAGATAGCTGCACACACACACACGCACACACACTGGGTGAGATAGCTGCACACACACACGCACACTGGGTGAGATAGCTGCACACACACACATGCACACACACTGGGTGAGATGGCTGCACACACACACGCACACACACTGGGTGGGGTAGCTGCACACACACACGCACACACACTGGGTGGGGTAGCTGCACACACACACACGCACACACACTGGGTGGGTAGCTGCACACACACACGTACACACACTGGGTGGGGTAGCTGCACACACACACGCACACACACTGGGTGGGGTAGCTGCACACACACACACGCACACACACTGGGTGGGTAGCTGCACACACACACGTACACACACTGGGTGGGGTAGCTGCACACACACACGCACACACACTGGGTGAGGTAGCTGCACACACACACACGCACACACACTGAGTGGGGTAGCTGCACACACACACGCACACACGCTGGGTGAGATGGCTGCACACACACACGCACACACACTGGGTGAGATAGCTGCACACACACACGCACACACACTGGGTGGGGTAGCTGCACACACACGCACACACACTGGGTGAGATAGCTGCACACACACACGCACACACACTGGGTGGGGTAGCTGCACAGACACACATGCACACACACTGGGTGGGGTAGCTGCACACACACATGCACACACACTGAGTGGGGTAGCTGCACACACACACGCACACACACTGGGTGGGGTAGCTGCACACACACATGCACACACACTGAGTGGGGTAGCTGCACACACACACGCACACACACTGGGTGGGGTAGCTGCACACACACACGCACACACACTGAGTGGGGTAGCTGCACACACACGCACACACACTAGGTGGGGTAGCTGCACACACACACACATGCACACACACTGGTTAATTTTTTTAAATTATTTTTTGTAGAGATGGGATCTTGCCGTGTTGCCCAGGCTGGTCTTGAACTCCCGGACTCCAGAGATTCTTCTGTCTTGGCTTCTCAAAGCGATGGGCTTATAGGCATGAGCTGCCCTGCTTGGCTGCACAGTTCATTTTCAGCCGGAACCTGGATACTCTGGATAGTGTGGTACGAGACTCTAAATCTTATTTAAGCCTTCTGTTCTCACTGGCTCATTGCTGTCAGGTGGAGGCAGAAACCCAGGCTCCCCACTTGGTCTCTATTGACACCCAGGGTGGGGAGGTCCCTGCTGTGTGGAAGTGGGAGTCCCGTCTCCCCACGTCTCCACTGATACCCTGGCGGGGAACTCGTTGTTCTCTCTGGGTGCTGGTGAAAGTCCTGGCTTTCCGCCAGGCCTCCTCCGGTGCCACGCAGTGCGGAGCAGAAGGAGGGCCTGGTCGCTGACGGCAGAAGTGGAAGTGCTGGCCTCCGATGTGCTCTCCATCAGCGCGGTTGCCCAGCAGTGATAGTGGTGTCTGCTCCGTCCTGCATCTCCTCTCCCACAGCCCTCGAGTCTGGTGCTTCATCACAGCACTGCAAGAGCAGAAATCAAGGTTTTCCACTCAACCTCTGCTGGTCTGGGTGGAGCCGTGGGTTTTCTGGGGTGTTTGGCTGGAGTAGGGTGGGTCTTGTCTAAAGAGGCTCAGTCCTCCTGTGCTGTCTGTGTCCTGGTCTTCACAATCTCTTCCAAAATGTAGACGAGGTGGAAACACAGCTCACCTTACTTGGCGAGCCAGTCCCTGGCTTCTAGACAGCACTTTCCTCCCTGCTCTAGCACGGCGCTGAGAGCCTCCGGGGTCTCCTCTCATAAGGGCACTAATCCTACCGTGAAGGCCTCACCCTCATGACCTCATCTAAACCTCATCACCTACCAAAGGCCCATCCCTGAGCACCATCACGCTGGGAGTTCAGGTTTCCAGATACCAATCCGAGGGAGATCACAATTTCGCACATAGCAGACACCACAATTTAGAATGCATTGTAATAATTCAAAACAATGTGAAATGAAAAATATAGATCTGACAAAACATGTATAGGCCTTGTATGCTAAATCCTACACAATCCTAATAAAAGAGATAATAGAAGATCTAAATAAATGGAAAGACATACCATATTTGTGGGTTAGAACACTCAACATATTAAACATGTCAATCTCCTTAAATTGATATGTAGGTTTAAGGCAATTCCTATCAAAATCCCAGCAAGCTTTTCTATAAATACAGACTGAATTGTTTTAAAATTTATATAGGAAGTGAAAAGAACTAGCGAAGCTAAAACAATTTTGAAAAATAAAAAGAAAGTAGAAGAAATCACTCTACCCAATTTCAAGACATATTATATTGCCACAGTAAGCAAGATTGTGTAGTGTTGGTGGAGGGATAGACACATAGATTCATGGAACAGAAAAAGAATCCAGAGAAAGACCCCACAAATATACCTGATTGATTTTGACCAAGGTGCAAAGCAATTTCATGGAAGAGGGAGAATCTCATCAACAAACAGTGCTGGGGCAATTGAACATCCATCGGGGAAAAATAACAGTGATCTAAACCTCACACTTTATACAAAAATTAACTTCCAAATGGATCACTAACTTAGTTTAGAATAGAAGCTATAAACCCATTTGTAAAATACTAACGACAACACAGGAGAAAATCTTTGGGACTGAGGGCTAAGCAAAAAGTTCTTAGACTTGACACCGAAAGCAAATCCATAGCAGGAAAATTTAACAACTTTTCCCTGCAAAAAGCTCCTCTCAAAACTCAAAACAACAATCAATCCAACTGGAAAATGAGCCAAAGACATGAAGAGACATTTAACTAAGATAATACACAGATGGTAAATAAGCAAATGGAAACATTTTCAGCATCATCAGTCATTAGGAAAAAGCAAACTAAAACCGCAGGAAGACGTTGCTGCACACCTGTCGGAATGCCTAAAACAAAAACTAGTGACAACAGGAAATGCCAGCAGAGCTGCTCAGAAGCTGGATCACCGGTAGTTTGGAAGTCTCAGCTGGGGAGAATGCAAACTGATACAGCCCCTCTGGGAATCAGTTTGGCAGTGTCTCAATAAACAGAGCATCCAAGCACCATACGATCCAGAAATTGCAGTCCTGGGCATTTTTATAAGAAAACAAAAAAATTATGTCTACACAGACAACGCAACTTTATCCGTAATAGTCAAAAAGTGGAACCAGCCCAGACGTCCTTCCACAGGTGAAGAGTTACACGAACTGTGCCCCTTCCATCGGATAGGAGAGTACACTCAGCTATGACAACGGACAAGCTACCAACACACACCACAAAGTGGATGGGCCTTCAGAGATGAGGCTGGGTGAAAACACCAGTCCCAACAGGTGACATGCTGTTTGACTTCAGGTATATACATTCTTGACATGGTAAAATTATATAACGGAGAACGGATTCGTGGTTGCCAGGAGACGGGGAGGAGGCAATGGGGGGAAACTGGCGAAAGCAGGTGTTCCTGAGACAGTGGAATGGCTGTGTCTTCACTGTATCAAAGTCAATCTCTTGGTTGTGATATTCTCTGCAGTTTTGCTATGTGTTACCATGGGAGGAGACTGAGTAAAGGGAACAAGGATCTCTCTATTATTTTTCTCAACTGCATGTGAATCTACAATTCTCTCAGCATAAAAAGTTAAATTACAAGCAAAAATACTACGTGCGCACGTCACTGGGTATGTGTTCCTAGGAGGCAGGAGTGATGGGATTAGGAGAGGGGAGGGAAACATGAGGGGCACGCTGCCACACCCGAGCCACGTGACCTGCTGCCAGCCAGGACCACGAGGAACACGAATGTTCGCGTTGATTCTCTTTCCCTTCTCCATCTCTCATTGTTCCTTAAGCCCATGGAAAACTTAACTTTCCAACACTTCTGGATTATATCAATCCTGGGAAAATCCCAAGGCCTGTGTTTGCCTCATGTCCCTAACTGGGGCAGAACAGAAATGCCTTGAAGTGCTCATGCTCGCAGCTACTCCCGCAGACGAACAGCTAGGAGGTGGGGAGCCATGCTAACACTCATCCTGCAAGACCTCCCCCAGCACCAAGCGTGAACGGGACATGGAAATCACAGGCTGGCGGCCTGAGTCATCACTGGACTCATTCCTCCGCTTCATCCTCAAAACAGCTGGATGGGGGTCACTCTCCTCACATAGGGGTGCACCAGGCAGGATCCTGTGCCTTGGAGCACCGCATCCCTGAGAGCAGGGATCCTACAGTAGATAAAGTGTATTCTCTGTCTCTGCTCTCTTCACACACACGTACGCACGCACACACACAGCTCAACAACATTACGATCTGTGAGTGCGAAAAGGAAGGGGCTATTGGAGGGGGAGACGGTGGATGTCTCACTGGAGGGACCTGTGCTGGGAGGGTGGGTGGGGGATGCTTAGGGAGAGGGAAAGCGTGAGTCTATAGTATGAAGCCAACATCAACCCCCCATGAGAAGTGCCGGCTGTAGCTCACCCTGTGAAAGGGATGACTCCATTTCTGCTTTTTCTTCCCATTTCATGCTGGGTAGACGTGACGTGGCCAGAGGGAAAACCATGAAGCGTCTTGTCTCAGCTCATCATCATGTTCACTCTTAATTTTCTTTGCCTTGTTATCTATAAATCCCTCTCATTACATAGCGACCTCTTAATGAAACTTCATTGTTCTCCCCACCTCCGTCTCCCCAGCACCACCCCTCCATGTCTGCACCTGGAGCCCAGGAGAGGAGGCCCAGAGGGAGCCTGAATCTCCGGGGAAGAATGTCAGTCCCAGGAACTGCTTCCGTCCTGGCCCTTGCTCCCTGCAGTCCCAGCTCCCACCTGACCCAGAACCCAGGGTGCCCACCGCAGGGCTCGCCACTGTCCCCTGGGTGGCCTGCCTGGCAGAGCAGGACAGGAGCTGCCAGGGCTGTCTCTGCAGCCTCCTTTCTTGGGTGTCAGAGGCAGAACAGGTGGGGAGGGGAGGGTGGGACTCAGGCACACAGGGCTCTGGGTCCTGGTGGGCAGAAACCCTCCTGTCGGGGTGGGGTTGAGCTCACACACCCCCTCATGCCTGTCCCACAATCCTGACTCCTGTCACTCCTGCAGTTGCCAGTCCAGCACATTCAGGATTGTTAGACAAAGCAGGACTGAATCCCCTTCCAGAGTCAGGCCAGCCTGCTTGGCACCACACGTGGGCCTTAATTAGAACAAATAGCCTTAGACACACAATAAAATAAAAAGTTGATGATTCAGTGACAGCTAATCATTTGCAAGAAACAACAGATGCCTATTCAATGAAGATATATTTTATGGTGTTTTTTTAAAGCACATTTAACTAACTGAATAATGCATTATAATGATGATGCTGATATTTCTAAATATGTTAGGAATTTATAATAAAATCTTTCCTCTGAGGATGCCAAGCTTTACTTAATTGGTGACGAGGCTGACACAGAAGGGGTGCAGACTCTTCACACACACCCACCACCACAGCCTCTGAGAGTGCACACAGAGGAAACCGCCTGTGGGGTCTGGGAGACGAGGAGCAGCGTCTGCCTGGAGTTGGATGCGGGTCACAGAAACCTACCCTGGATGGTGACACATGAGATCAATAACATTTGATCCATTCGAGGGTGGGAGAGGACCAGCTATTCCCCAAATCCCTTAAGGACAGAGGAAGAGACTATTGGCTTGGGCTGCAGACAAGGAGAAAGTCCCCCTGTGGCCAGGAGTTGGGCAAAACCCCATCCCAACAGCCGGCTGGCCAAGGACGCCTCTAGCCAGGACCTGCCTGGGATGGGGGAGGGAACAGGGGAAACAAGAAGGTGCCGCAACAATTCTGCCTCAGGCCCCAGTGGAGAAACTGGACTTCTCCACCTGTCACGACCAACTAGACCTCTGGACATCAGGAACAAAACAACCCTTCGTAGACACTGGGCAAGAGGGTGAGGAGCTTACTACCCGTATCTAAACCCACTGAGCCATAAGCTGCTGGGCTGATGGGGAGGGCCTGCATCCTCTTCCTAGGCATCCCAAAGAGAGCTGCTCCCCCAACAGAGTGGCCGGGCTGTGTGGGCACAACCCATTCTGTTACCCAGCTGGACACTGCTGTCTTCAGAAGTCTCCCAGATACAAACTTATTCATTTTGTTAATTTTGCAATGACCTAATTATAACCACTTAAACGCAGAAGTTCAGTTCTTGTCATTTGATGGTGAAAATCAGAATTGTTTACTCTCCAAATCTTTCACTCCTCTTAATATAAATCAGTATTCTCACCATCGCCTACAAGGGCCAAGGCCACCTGGTCTGGGCTCCTGTGTTTGTTCAGCCTCAGTCTGAAGCCAGCCTCTGCTGACAGCATGCCCGCCCGCGTGCCTGTCTCCCGGGTCCCACGCGTGTGGCTGGGTCTGAATCCGCAGCAGGTCAAACGTGTCTCTTCTGGTTCATTTCTCGCTGGAGCTATCGACAGCTGGTGAAGTGCTCCTGGCATCAAAATTAGCAGATTCTTCAAGGAAGATATTAAGTTGGCTCAGATTTCCCCCTTCGAGGCCAAGATATCAATGTTGCATAGCCAGGAGCTCTCAAGTTTATATGGCGCTGCTTGAAGCTCTAATTCACAGATAGGCACAGGAAGGGAGAGGCGACTGGGCTTGGAGCTGTCTTCCTCACGCCAATCAGGTCTGCCTCACTGGGGCCGTCAGCACCCCGGACAGGCTCACGGAGTGCCGGGAGGTTTAGATAGACCCGGAGAGAACACAGCCTGGGAGAGGGGCCGAGCAGTGCTTTTGAAATGCTTCTTATGCAGCGGACGCAAACGTAGGGGCTTGATACCCCCATGCCCAGTTCAACAGGGAGGCTCCAAGGTGCAGAGGGGTTAGGTCACTGGCCCTGCGTGTCTGGCATGGCAGAGAGGGTGTAAGGCAGAGGCCTGAGTGCCAGGGCAGCAGGTACTGCTGTGGAAAGCATGCCCTGTGCATGTGAGGGGAGCCAATCCCCTCTGATCCCTCAGCTGGGGAGGAGCCCTCCCCAGAACGCAGGCAGCTGAGCTGAAACGGGGAACCTTGGAAACCCGGACACAGTTAGGTTAGTGGGAGCTTTTGTTTACTTTTATACTTATGTCATTAGAGAAACATCCACATTACATGAAAGTAGAAAGAAGAGTGAAGAACATTCCACGTCAGCCTCTGTACCCTCCCCCCAGCTCCCGAGCATCACTCATGCCTGACTTCTTTCATCTCCCCACCCTCAGATCTCTCCTCAGAGATTTTCTAGCAAATCCCAGGCATTACAATTTTACCTAAAGGTACTTCTTCGTGTATTTTTAATAAATAAACATATTTAGCCCATAACTGCAATTCTACAATTATATCTAACAAGATTTCTAACAATTAAACTAATACTTGGCTTATGCTCACATTTCTTGACGTTTTCAAAAAAGCGGGGAGAGGGAACTTCTTACCGTCACTGTGTTTCAATCAGGTTTCATCCAGGGCCTACACACACGGCTGCTTTCTTTACACCTGCCACACCTGCATTCCCCTCTTCCCACACAGTTTATTCTGTTCAAGAAACTAGGTCATTTATTTCTGCAGAATTTCCCACATTCTAGATTTAGCCAGGAAGAAATTAAACTTCCATGTAACCAGGTTGTTCAAATCGTCCGGATGAGAGCCTAGTTTGTGGCTGGTTTGCAGGGTTGTGTTTCAGACACCACTACATTCCTGTTGTGTCAGATGTTGTCATGAGGGCAGCCTCATGAACTATGTCCCAACAGCGGCCCGTGGGCACTGGGGAAACATTTCTCTCGGGGGCTGCACAGAGGCCTGGGGCTTCTGCAAATTGCCTCAGAGCACAGGGGCCATGCCCTGATGTATAATGGTCCAGCCAGTGCCACGCTTGGCCCCCGAGGCTACCCCATCTTGGTACCCGCTGCTACCTCCTCCCCTTCCAGACAGGGACCCCAGGGTCAGCATCGCCCTCGGAAGCTTTCTGGAATTCCCCTCCTTCCTGCCTGTCCTTGTGACCCTCCTGGGAGTGCCTGTGCCCCTGCTGCCCGGAGCCTCCTGTCCCTGTGTGTCAGAGGTCCCTGCTCAGTGCCCACCGCACAAGTGAAAGGCAATAGGGAGGCATGTGATGGCTGGCAGTGGCACAGGTGGGTCCCAGGCTGCATGGATCTCACTCCAGGCTGCTCCAACCTCAGCACTCTGTCCCCATAAGGAGGAGGAGAGGGAAGGGCCAGCTTAGACACCTGGGGTGCAGGCACTTTCTCTCCAGGACCTCTGACCTGCCTTTCCCTTGAACTGAAATAATGGTTCACACTCACCAAGCACTCGCTCTGTGCCAGGCACCTGGCTAAATCTTCAATACATTCTACATCATTGATCCCTCACCAATAGTCCTGTGAAACATTTCACAGATTGGGAATCTAAGGCTTACAGAGGGTGGCTCCTGCTGAAAGTCACACAGGTAGTGACAAGGTGACGGCTACCTGGCTTCAGAGCTTGAGCCTTCCGCCAAGAGCTGACCCGTCTCTTGTCACAGCCATGCCGCCCAGAGCAGGTCAGGATGGCAGCTCTGTCCTCTCCAACACAGCCCAGGTGTCTGGATTGGGGCGCTAGTCAGGAAATAGCATCGTTCTGCTTCCAGGGCCCTGTGAGTCACGGGTGGGTTGGTTTTTGCTCCCTCGACTCCTGCACCACCCAGTGCTCTCCCTAGGGAGCCGCAGCCTTCTCCAGGGCCCACCTTTACCCTGCCAGGCACACTGGTGTCTCCACGTGGACTTTTCCAAATGTTGCTCTCTGCCCTTGGTTCCTCTCATCTGACCCACCCTTCTGTCACTGCTGGGATACACACCCTTCTGTCACCGCTGGGGTACACACCCTTCTGTCACCGCTGGGATACACACCCTTCTGTCACCGCTGGGATACACACCCTTCTGTCACTGCTGGGGCACACACCCTTCTGTCACTGCTGGGATACACACCCTTCTGTCACTGCTGGGGCACACACCCTTCTGTCACCGCTGGGATACACACCCTTCTGTCACTGCTGGGGCACACACCCTTCTGTCACCGCTGGGATACACACACCTTCTGTCACCGCTGGGATACACACCCTTCTGTCACCGCTGGGATACACACCCTTCTGTCACTGCTGGGGCACACACCCTTCTGTCACCGCTGGGATACACACCCTTCTGTCACTGCTGGGGCACACACCCTTCTGTCACTGCTGGGATACACACCCTTCTGTCACTGCTGGGGCACACACCCTTCTGTCACCGCTGGGATACACACCCTTCTGTCACTGCTGGGGTGGACCACAATCCACACTCAACCAGGGAGAAGGTGCTGTCCCACAGAAGAGCTGTTCTCAGAGCTCAGGGGAACAGTGACCCTCCCCGTGGGAGGCCGTGGGGACAGGGGCTGGAATGACCCCAGTAGCTGAGCTGCAGGTGGGTTCACCCCAGGTCTGGACCTCAGAGTTTAGCTAGAGAAGAGGGCTCATGAAATCCCCCTAGCTGAGACTGGAAGGACTTAAACAGTGATTTGACCTGAATGTTCGTAGTTTTTATTGAAACCAGATATATTCTGAGTTCACCCTTCCTCTGAGCTTCTAGATGAGACTGGCAGCATCGTGACCTGTGGGAGCCCAGTGCCCTCTCTCAACTGGGGAATTCTGTAGGCTGGGGTGTCTCCTGGTCAGCCCTGGAGGCAGTTTCTGTTTTCCTCCAAGTCCTCATTCCCCTCTACATCTTGCAGTGGCTCGTGTGTCAGGTGCACTCTGAACTGCAACGTGGGCCCTCCACCGGCTCTCTGATTTCTAGCCACAAAATTTCCCACTCATGCAGGTGGCTGGGGATGCCATCTGGGGCCTCCTCCTGCCCAACAAGAGCTGAAGCTGGGCTCCCCACATTGAGCTCCAGAAGCAGCCCAGATGAAGTGTCCTTCACAGAGGCCCTCCAGCCCTGCCACGATAAGTCCTACAACCGGAACTAGAGTGCAGAATTTCAGTGCAGGCGTCGAAGGTGCAGGAAGCCAGAGTCTTCTGGGGAGAGCTCAGATCAAACCCAGAGGCCACGCTCGCCCACCTGATCACAGGGTGGGCCACAGAGTTAGGAGTGGAGAAGCCAGAGAAGAAACAGGGCAAGAGCAGGTCTGGAAGAATGAGGGCGAGTGTTACAAATCACAGCACAAGTTGCTGTCACCAGGAAAGTGCTAGCAAATGCAGAGAAGAGCACCGTAAGACCCAGAGAGAGCTGCACACCTTTGTTGTTGTTGTTGTTGTTGTTGTTGTTGTTGTTGAAGGAAGTGTGAGGAGCAGCAATTTGTCGTTTTTCTTAAATGAGACGGACCGTAACCTAGTCCCTTAGACCCTCAAAATTTCATACAGGTGCATGTGTTGTCATGATCCTGTCCTTCCACTTCTGGCACACCCGCATATCACGATTTGCACATTTCTTAATCTCCAGGTCCAGTAACTGTGGTGTTTTATATGTGACCGGCATGATGAGCCCTGGACCGTGAGGGCTGCATTCGGATTAGAGATCGAGAAAGTTAGCAGAGCTATTACGGTGCACAAGAGGAAAACCGTGCTACTGTCCTTGCTATGTAACAGCAAACTGCTGTGGGTTCTTCCTCATTACGAGAACTGGCAAAAAAATTTCACCAAATAAGCAGCTGCCTCTCAGGAGTCAGAGATTGTGTCTTATTATACGTGTCCCGTCAAGAGACAGAAGCCATCTTTCTGTACTTTGAACAGGGAAAATTTAACGTAAAGAATTACTAACGAGTAACAGTAACACGGTGAACTGCTAAAAGGGGTAAGAGAAAAATAACTAAGAGGAATACAGACTTGGCAAATGCAGGGGGTTCTACCTCCCTCTAGGACTGAGTGGGACAGCCGAGGAGGAAAAGGGCTCACTCAGCCCCAACATTAACAGTCAGACCTGCGACTTTATCTGCAGGTGGAAAAGAAGTCCCCTGAGGTGCTGGCAGGGCGGAGATGGTCCGTGGGAAGTCGTCCTCTGACATACCAGACGAGCTCACTAGGCACCCCAGGACTCCAGGATGCCAGCCATGCTGCAGTAGGAAAAAGAGCACAAAGGAATCAGGAATAGGGGGCTCAGCCTCTGCTGTGCCTTGGAACTTCCCTCCAGAGTCAACTACTGAAAAAGCGTAGCATTGCGCCCGCTGGCAGGGGAGACACGGCCGCAGGGCCAAGCTCAAGGATCACAAAGCAGGCCAAAGGAAGACAGATTCGAGCGGAGAGGCAGCGAGATGATGATCGGTGCATTAATTCACTCCAGTAAGAACACCGCTCCGAGGAGGACCTGTGCCTGGAGCGTCCCCCTAGCAAGCTTGTGATGTTATCCATCAGCTGCCAACCCAGTTTGTTTGTACAGGCCCAGGAGGGTGATTTAATAGGGATATGGCCCAAGACACAGCCCAGCTGAATGAGGAAAGCACAGACTGTGGCAGAGGTCTCTGGTCTCCCACAGCATGTCTTCGACCCAGCTCTGGTTTCAGAGCTGCCTGAGATGGACAACTTCAGGCAAGTTCAGGTTCTCGGTGGAAATGCCCTACTTCCAGCAGCGTGTGTCAGATCCTCCCTCATTCTTCCTCAGGGCCCTCCTTCCCCACCACAGCCTCCTTCTGTGCCTCAGCTTCTTCCAGCCTATGGACTCGGGCCTGGAGGTCCTGTTGTGTGGTGCCGACCAAGCTCTCACTTGGATCACCGGCCCAAGGACCAGTGGTGTAGAAGCTGTGGGAGTTAATGTCCCTGGAGACAAATTTCAGACAATGTGAGATGGTCCCTCAGTGACCAAATGTCCATCCCAGTAATCTGTATGTGAAAAATTATCAGAGGTCTCGGCAAACTTTAGTCACTTTTTCTCGTGGGAGTTCCCTCAGTAACACACATTGACTCTGGCTTTTCTTCAGGTCTTTCTTAATCTCCCTTCCTCATCACTCCATCTTCCTGCTATCATCTCAAACATGAAACATAAAACTACTTACACTCAACGCTGGGTCTCGGGCTCTCTGCTTCCTGGGGAAACTGAGCCAGGGCCCAGCCTGCCCAGGGTGATCTCCTCTGACACCAATCATCCATGTGGCTCCAATTGCCCTTCACAAGCTGCTCATCCAGTTCCAAAATCTCACCCTGGGAGCTGGCTTTCAAGAACCTCTCCGATACAATTCACGCAGCCCAACTCCCCTAAACAAGAACCTCTCCGATACAATTCACGCAGCCCAGTTCCCCTAAAAAGTAGAGCCGGATATGAGGATTTAGACTCGGGCTTTATTTAGTAGATGCAATCCTGATACAAGTGTGAAATAAATGGGAGATGGAGAAGAGAAGAATGAAAAATACTTCAAGGTCAGGGGATCCGGCCCTGGCCTCTTCTTCGTGGTGAGCTGTGGAGAAGGTGGTCCGTTATTCTGCGACTTCATCTGTTCACGTCCACAGATTTCCTCCTATGGGCTGTGCTCTATGAGATCAAACTGTGACACAGTCTGTGGGAGGGGAGGGTGGAAGGAATGTAACTCCTTTCTGTCCCATACCCTCCGGTCTGTTTGTCCAGTTGGCCCTACGGAGAGTGGGCAGACCCCCATGGCAGGCCCTCCTTGGGCCACCGCAGCTCATCCAAGTCTGAAAGGAGGCAGAGAGGCCGGAGCCCCAGCAATGCAACCAATGGGCACGGCTTCACAGCAACAGCCAGGGAGGCCCAGCAAGCCAGGAGGAGGCATTGGGCAGACCACACAGCAGTGTCTCAGAGCCAAGTGCAGCAGACTGGCCAGTGCCAGCCGAGCACAGCAGGGGTCTGTGGGACTGGGGGGCAGGCAGGGCTGGGGAGACGTGAGGAGGTGCACCGAGGCATCTTCTGCTGCAGGTGTAGACAGGAGTGAGTGAGGGAGACTGTATGAGGAGTGAGATTGTGGTGGGGGTAGGGCGGACCACAGAAGTGATTTACCGTGTGGGGGACAGTTCGGGTCTGAGGAGACTGTGAAGAGGAAGCACAGCTGGTCTCATCCCGAGATGTGTCCCGCTCACCCCAGCATGGCAACGCCCAGGGGGAGGAGCCACGCGTGCTCTACACACCAGGGATCCGCTACCCCCGCACACTTGCAGCAGGCAGGGAGCTGAGTGTTTAATGGAACCTGTGCCTGCCTTTTGAAGCGCTCATAGATTTATGCAAATATAGTTTTTACATTCAGAGTTCAGACTCAAGAAAGGTTGAATCTGTAAACAGTTTTCATCTGAAGCTTCCTCTAAATGCCTGAGCATGAAGCCCGAATTGAAGTAATCAGTGCCTTTGTGGAGAGGAACCACAGACCAGCGACACTAGATGGAGCTATGAATGGAGACTGAGCCTGGCCACAGCTCACTCGAGGGTCCCTGGCTGGAGCAGCTGGAGAAAGGTTTCCAACTCTGTGACATTCTGGAAAAGAAAAGCTACAGAGACAAGAACAAGTTCAGTGGTTTCCAAGGGTTCCAGGGCAGGGAGGGGTGGATAGGCAGAGCATGGAGGATTTTTAGGTGAGTGAAACTATTCCATAAGATACTGTTGAGGTGAGTACACATCACTACAAATTTCTCCAAACTCATAGACTGTACAATACAATGAATGAACCCTAACATCAACTTAAGGGGGAAAAAAAGCATATTATTAAAACTGCTCACTTTCTACCAATAATAATAACGGTACAGCCACAGGAGTAACGTCTGTGGAGCACTGACTTCCGTCAGAGGCCTTGCTGAGCGCTTCACACACACTGCGAAGTTAGGTATCCTCATCTCTAGTTTGCAGATAGGAAAACTGAGGCTTCCAAAGGATAAGGAACTTGCCCAAGGTCACGCAGTTAGTATGCAGCGGTGCTCTGACAGCAAATTTCCTGCTCTGAACAATCACATCTTACTGGTTTTCAGGGCAAATTTCTCTCCAGAGGCCCCTGCATGGGGCTGACCCAGCACCAGATATCCTGCTAGCAGCAGGACGTTAGCTAAAGAGACCCCAAGAATGATCAGCTGTGGAGTCCTCAGAGCCGTCAGTCCGGGCCCTAGGCACGGGGCGTGGGAGGCAGCGGTGAGTCCGGTTTAACGGCATGAGTGGCAAACACAAGTTTCTCCAACACAACACCGCGGCTCTCCACCCACACGCAGAGTATCCCTGTCTCACGCGTTTGTTTACCGTTGCGTTCCCCAGAATGTAAACTTCACAACAGCAAGCAATCGCCTGTCTTGTTCCTAGTTGCATCCTCAGTGTGTAAACCCAGCACCGTGTGGGCTGCCAGTGAATGAATGCATGCACGAACAAATGGAATGAATAGGACGGGAAAATTTATGAGGATACTGCCCTGTCACTCACACTATCAGATTCAGTCGAATATTGTTCTTCTTATTGTACACAGACCAGAAAAAGGAGGCCCAGAGAGGTTACTGGCCTGCCAAGGTCACTGTCTATGCGGTGCTGGCTCTGAAAACAGGGCAGGCCCACCAGGGTTTACACCAGGCACACCGGATCCCCACCCGGCATCCCTGTGAGAGACGCGTCTAGAGGCCACAGCAGAGTCAGGACATCAGCGGAGGCCTTCCAGCCCCCGATCCTGAGCAGTGCACAGCCAGCGTTCGGCTGTTTCCTCTTGTCGGTGGTGCTGCTCCCTCAGCTTCCCCATGGCTCCTGTCTCACAGCCACTGAAACAGCACAGGCCAGTCTAGACGTCAGAGCCGGGCCTCCCCCTCTTTCTCTCAACTCTGGCTCCCTGCTTCAGGGAATACACAGGTTCTCCTGCATGGGAGTAAGCCCCAGACCCCAGGAAGGTCCACCTTCCCAGCATGAGCTCACCAGCCCAGGCCTGGGCTCCCCGGCTTGCTGCACACACGACCGTCACCCACCGCAGGCCGAAGGCGCTGGGGCTGCTCCTGAGAAACAAAGGTGGGGGCAGCCTGCAGTGGGGCTCTAGACCTCTACCTGGCAGGGGCCGCAGGCCTCCTCTCTCCCACCCGGCCCCTGCGCTGCTGTGCTGGTCCCTGACACCGGCCCTGGGGATAGGCTGGAGTTAACGGCACAAAGAAGGCTGAGCTACTAGGCAGGGAAGGGGGTTGGCAGCTCTGCATTATTTCTGGAAGTGGTGGGAGGCAAGCAAGGGGGAAAAATACTTAAAATATCAACGAGTGGTGCTTGGCTTAAAATTAGAAAAAAACTTCCAGAAAACGAGAATAAGGTGAGACTGCAGCAGGCGGCCTGAGGAGCTAGAATGGATCCCCGGGAGCGGGGCTGGGGCTCTGAGGAACACTGGGTGCAGCCGGTCATCGCGCGTCCGATTCTGAGACGTAACAAACATAGGCGCCGACGTTTACTCAGTACCTGCCGGGTGCTGTGGACCGAGGGCTGGTGTTCCCCCAGGTCCTAGGTGGAAACCCTAACCCCAGGGGGACGGTATTAGGAGGTGGCGCATTGGGAGGTCATTAGCTCATGGGGCAGCATCCTCGTGAGACGGATTCATGCTCTTCGAAAAGCACACCCTGGCCGGGCAAAGGGACTCACACCTGTAATCCTAGCATTTTGGGAGTCCGAGCGGGTGGATTGCCTGAGCTCAGGAGTTCGAGACCAGCTTGGGCAACGTGGTGAAATCCCATCTCTACTAAAATACAAAATAATTAGCTGGGCGTGGTGACAGGCACCTGTAGTCCCAGCTACTCAAGAGGCTCCGACAGGAGAATTGCTTGAACCCAGGAGGCAGAGCTTGCGGTGAGCAAGATCGTGCCACTGCACTCCAGCCTGGGTAACAGAGCAAGACTCCATCTCCAAAAAAAAAAGAAAAAGTGGCACCTCTCACCCCTTTCACCCTTGAAGATGTCATCAGGAGACAGGCCCTGGCCAGGCACCAAGTCTCCTGACACCTTGATCTTGGACATGCAGCCTTCAGAGCTGTTTTACATCATGTCTGTCATCGGCAGGCCGCCCAGGCTAAGGTGCTTTGCTATAGCAGCCGGAACAGATAAGACATTAGTGATGGGAACCACCTCATTACACACCAACACGACTTCATTATTAAACCATTTTAAAGGTGTGGCTTCAAATGGCCAAGTAACTTGGTCAAGATCAGGTGTGCAGGTGGCTCCCCAAGTTCTCAGCCTGCTGGGGCTCTTGAGGATAATGTAACCGATGCTTCCATGTCTGCAGGGAGTCGGGGGGAAGGCACCAGAGGCCAGGGCCCCAGGGTACCTGAGGGTGAAACTGCAGATCTCTCCTTCCCAATGTAAACACATTACGGGTCTTCGAACCCCTTTGACTCCTCAACAGGCAGCTCAGCGACGCACCCAGCAGTGCTCAGCACGTCGGTAGCGAGCACCCAGCAAACACGGGGCAAGAATGGCAGAGGCCGCGCCCCTCATTTTCACTGTGGTGGGAACACAGTGTGAGATCTGTCCTCTTAACAACTGTTAAGTACACACTACAATAACGGAACCACCGGCCAGTGTTACACAGGAGACCTCCAGAAGCTTTTCATTTTGCATAACAGAAACGTTACAGCTTTTAAACAGAAACTCCCCATTTCTCCCTCCCCTGGCTTCTGACAACCACGATTCTACTCCGTTTCTATGAACTGACTGTTTTAGGCGTCTCCTAAGTGAAATCACGAAGCGTTTGCCTTTCTGTGTCTGGCTTATTTCAATCAGCATAATGTCCTCAGGGTTCATCCAGGTTGCCACAAATGGCAGAATTCCCTTCTTTTTTCAGAGCTGAGTAATATTCCACTGTGTGTACACACACACACACACACACACACACAGGCACAGGCCCTCAGCAGACGCTGAATATCCTGGCACCTCGATCTTGGACTTCCAGAGAGCAGCCTGCCCACCCGATCTTAAATGAGTTTCTTAATGTAACCTCTTGAAGCCACAACTTTGAAATGGGTTTATAATGGAGGAGTGCTGGTACGTAATAAGGTGATGCCTGTAAGAGCCCATCACTAGTGTCTTAGTTCACTCAGACTGCTGTAAAAACACACAGAAGCCACACTTTCTGCATCCACTCATTTGTTGACGGACAGTTAGCTTTTGCTTGCACATCTTGGCTGTCGTGAGCAATGCTGAATGAAGATGGTAGTGCGGACATCTCTTTGAGACCCTGATTTCAGTTCTCCTAGATTAATAGCCAGCAGTGGGATTGATGGATCACATGATAGTTCTATTTTAATTTGGGGGGAACTTCCACCCTGTTTTCTATGGTGGCTGCACCATTTTATATTCCCACCAACACAGTCTAAATTTTCCGATTTCTGCATAGCTTTGCCAACCTTTATCTTTCATGGTTTTCCTTTGGTTTTTGGGTCTTGTTTGATACTAGCCATCTTTACAGGTGTAAAGTGATATCTCATTGTGGGTTTGACTTGCATTTCTCTAATGATGGGTGATGCTGAGCCCTTTTTTGTATGCTTGTTGGCCATTTGTATATCTTCCTGGGAGAAATGTCTATTCAAGTCCTTTGTCCATTTTTTAATCCAGTTATACAGGTTGTTTTGCTATAAGATTTGAAAATGAGAACTGCAGGGGTAGAACGACCTGCTCAGGGTCACACATCTTTGTGGGCAGAGCAGGGAGAACTCTGGGCCTGCTGCCCTCACATGGTACCAACCCTGGGCTCTGTCCCTTTGCCAGGCCCTTGTGACCAAAAAGGAAAAATAAAACTATTTTCAAAGTCCTTGTCTTCTTCAGTGGCAGAGCTGTAGAAAGTCATTCCTGAAAAATAAAGTAAAATTAATATGTTTAGAGCAGAGATATTTAAATAAAAACATGTTTCTCTTGTAATGTGGCTGTCTTCCTGCGTGTCCGCCATGGCTGTCCTCCTGCTGATGTGGGCATCAGTGATTGGCACCTCACGGTAGTGGGTCATCCACTTTGAGCAACGGGACCCAAGTGTGTGCCTGTGCTGTGATGGTGAGCGAAGCAGCAGATCTGTGAGGTGCCTGCGGATTAACTTACGCTTTGCCTCAAGAGAGTGCTAGTTTAATTTCTAACACTGAATATCCTGACCACATATTCGAAGAGTTCAGGTAATAACAATGAGAAGGCTCACAATAACAACAACAGTACGACACAGGCACCACTGAGAAGGTCTAAATGTCTGTTACTTTAATTACAAACGAACGAAGACCCACAGCTGAATTAGGCAAACAATCAAAACAGATACAGAGTAACGCACAGGACAGCGTGGGGGGGCCGGGTGACGCGCAGGACAGCGTGGGGCGAGCGGGGCAGAGCTGGGAAGGGTTGGGAAAGCTTGCGTCGAGGCTGATCTCACAGGTCCGGGATGAAACAGGCAAGCACGTCTCAATCAATCAAAGTTTGTCATTTCTCAAAAAGACACCAAAGCCGCATGGTAAAGAGTGACGGCTGGACGAGCTTGGACACAGGACATGAACGAACGTAACTATCCTCGCATCCCCTTTACTGTCCATCAGGCTAAGCAAAGGGACAGCTCCTCCTTTAGAAGTTCCAACTAAAGCCCCTGTGGGCAAACAAAGGAGAGCTTTGATGGCAGCTGTGCTGGCCCAGCAGTGCAGCGCTGTTTCCCTCAGCTCTTTCTACGGCTCCGAGTGTCACATCAGTACAAAAGTGTTCCCCTGAGTCTTAGGGAAACATTTGAGTTCCAATCAAACTTTGATTTAAAAAAAAAAAGGTTTTAGTCATCCTAATTTCTGTGAAAAATAATTGTGAAACCACAGACATCATAAAAATAATGTTATCTAGATATAAACTAGACTTTGTTCATATATTTGCATATTCCACAAGTTTCCATTATGCAAATGTGAGCTGTGGCAAATTCAGTTCAGCCTGTTAATTTCTTACCACAGAAAATGATGAGAAGAGTAACCTGCTAAATGTCGGTTCATCTTGTGCACGACTCGGCTGTGACGGGTGTGGTTTGCTTACTTGTAACGTGGAAGCATTCAGAAAGAAAAATTGTGTTGCATTTTAGTTTCTCATTAACCTGCAGAAGCACTTAATGAGATTTCTGACTTGATAGGAATGGAAGGTAACAGTCTCCTCAGATATGGACTTACAGGCTGCCTGATACTGTTGTTAAGATGTTGGTCTGCATCAAATCATACTTTCAAAGTGGGGGACAAGGAGAATGTCCTTGTGTCATTTGGAAACGCACTGGCAATGAGAACGGAGAAAAAGATTAGAGTGAAACAAAAACTGTCATGTTCTTTCTCCAAAACTGTGATCTTTCAAGATAAACAGCCAAAAAAAAAAAAGAAAAAAAAAAAAAAAGAAAATGAACAAACCACACCTATGTTGTTTGACATTATGCACAGGTTTCAACAAAAACTCTAGAAGTGACAAATGACTCAATTCTTGGAGGTAAGACTGCGTTTTAATTCAAAATAATGTCACAGAAAACGGGCAGCTCAGTTAACCAGAATTAAAACAGGCAGCTCAGTTAACCAGAATTTTTTCATTTCTTTCCTAAGACTGTAATTTATTTGAATATCCAGCTTTAAATTTACAAGTTGCACTCTGCATTTTGAAATCATTTTTTCATGAGAAAGAGAGATTTAACTTACTGTAACACCCAGTGTGCTTTGGAGTGTTTGAAAACAGACACTTGAGGCACGAATAGCCCTGTGATACACTGAGAATGCAGAGGACCGAGCTGATCCGAACGTGGAGGCTGAAAGTGGATAGAATTGTTTTTTGAGAGCTAGAAACTCATTGCTACAACCTCACAGCCTACTACTGTTGCTGGTGAATAAAATCCTAACAATTCTATACTGAAACACCTGTGGAGAGGATATGTAATTTGATATCATCACATTGGACTGGCACCTTGATAAAAGTAGAAAGGTCAAAATGAATTTTACGCCGGATTGCACTCTGTTTTACTCTTTTATTAAAAAAAAAACGTAAAGAAAAGAAAAGAAAAAATGATCCAAAGGCTACAAGGAGTTTATAAAAACATTGGGAAAAAAAAAAAAACAAAAAAGTAAAAATGTCTTATGGTATCACAGGAAAGAACCATATCATTGTTTTAAACATTGTTTCTAAAATGTTTGGTAAGACTTATACCTCCAGAATGAATCCACTGAAATAAACAACAGATCCTTTTTCTGAGTTTCCTGAGGCCTGGAGCTTAAGGGATTCCCTCCAGTCCTGAAGGTGGACATGAAAGACCTGGAAAGCTGGAAGGAGCCAGGTGTCCCGTGCAGACATTCAGGGGACATTCAGGGGACGGGGACCCGCCGGGAGCTTTTGGAAGCAAAAGTGTCGAATCAGGGGTACTTCAGTGGCATAGCCATGAGCACAGCTCTGCAGCTCCAGCTCCAATTTGAGCTCCAGGCTGCTGTCATGAGGGCCTTCAGGAGACACTTCCCTGGGCCTTGGACCACCCACATTCTTGCAGGGAGTTGCTGGAGCTCTCAGGCTACTCAGAGCTCTGTTAATTTGGGGGAGCTTCCCAGCTCACTGGTTTTCAAGAGCTCTTTGGGTTTTGGCCGACAGCCATGGACCCTTCATCCTTAACTCTCTCCCTAGAACTGTCGGTCCTGGGAGGAGGTCTACCTTCACCTGTGCACTGTCTTCTGACACGTGGCAGGCTCTGGCTGCAGTACCCTGGGCACTGCTCTTCTTCCATCATCCTGTGGCTTGGATGCAGCTCCGGGCTGGCCCCATCAGCCCCCAGGTCATCCCACTATGCTTGGTTCCACCACGGATGCAGGGGGTGAGGCCACGGACAGCAGCAGGGGACAACACGTTTGTATTATGTGGCCTTCCTCGTCCACAGAGTCAGGGAGAGGAGGACCAAGGAAGGCACTGAATTCCTTGTGATCACCTTTCCTCCAAGACAGGCTTGATTGCTTTGAAAGAAATCAAAGTATTTTACCCTAAAATATAAATCTTCGACCTATTTTGAGGTGGCTGTTCCGAGGGCCTGCAGGCAGCAGCAGCCCGGCAAAGCCGTCTTTTGTGGATGAGATTTGCCTCTGTGGAGCATCTGCACTGATGCAGCCAGTCTAAGAAAGATCAACAGAGAGTCTGGCCCCTTCAAAGGTCTGAAATAAACATTTACACCTGTTCCCTCTGAGGGCTGCTCCCCGTGGGGTCCATCCGCATAACCAGACCACCTCTCTTCCTTGCTCCCTCTCACCCCGTCTTGCTACTGAACCTGAGTTGCCTGTTCTTTGCCACGCTCAAGCCCCCCTTCTTTCTGTGCCCTCGGGGTTGTATAAAAGCATCTGGACCTCGGTGGGCGTTTAGGACAGTCACACTGTTGTTCTCCATGCATGTTACAACATTTCTGTGCCTTTTCTCGTGTTAATCTGCCTTTTGTCCACTGATTTTTCAGTGAAACTTCAGAGGGTGAAGGGGAAGTTTTCGCTTGGCCGCTACGGTTTCCTCTAAGGGGCTGCAGAACGTCACTATGGGGTCTTCCCCTGAACCAAGGGCAGCTGAAGGGTGAGAGAAAGACTGGAAGTGCAGGCGGGCTTGGGTCTGCCTCAGCTGATGCTGTTCTGTGCATTCAAGGACCCTGAGAGACAAGCAGCCTCTGCCACACAAGAAACCGTGTAAGCTGGGCCCCTTGTACCTGCCACGGCCTGGATCAAGGACTTGATCCTTGACCAGAAAAGCATCAGATAAAGGTTCAGTTGGTTTCCAGGGGGCTTGGGAAGCCCGGAGACAGGAAGGTGGGCAGCACACCATGACTGGTGCGTGGGCAGGGGACCTGCCCCAACTTATTTCCCAAGTGTCCACTCAAGGGCGTATCAGTTGCATCTGTCTTGGACCTCTTGGCGAGTTCTTCCGTGAGTGCCCCACAGTCACCCTCTTGCTCCTTCTCAGAATCAGCCCCACCCCCTCACTGAGAGGCTCTGTGAGCCCATGGACAGGCAAGCCCTGTATCCTTTCCTACTGGAACTTTCTCGGGTTCCTCACATGATGTCTTCCTGGACACCTGAATTCAGCCTTCTCGACACCCTTCTGCTTTGGCCCTGACACACAGCAGCATGAAGGCCCACCTCTGCCACCACCTGAGACGTCCCGGTGATTCGAGGTACACAGACAGCTGTCTCTTGCATCACCAGTGCCCGCCTTTTGGTCGGGGTGACCCTACGTTGAAGGTAGTGCTCAGGGTGCTTCTGTATCTCCTTGATGACAGTGAGTTCTCCACGGAGGACAGAAACCAGCACATAGGACGGGGGGCCAGGCTGCCTTGGAGAAAGGAGGGAACTGGAGAACCACAGGCTTCCTGAGATCTTGGAGCCTCAGAAAATAAACCCAGTAAACTTTCCAATTACTTCTTCCACATGATTCATTTGAGGCTTGAGACTTCAGTTGTGGTGAAAGATTGTGCCTCGTTCTGGGTTTTTGGAGGGAGACTCTGCTGCTCCAGACCTGGTCTGGGGAGTTGTTAGCAGTGGAGGGTGGTCGAGGGGTCCTGGGCTGTGCCTGAGTGAGATCCAGGGTCTGTCCTTGGCCAGCATTCCAGGTAAGAGCTGGGGCTGGGACTTGTGCTGAGGCAGAGGCTGGGGTGGCACAGGAGTCAGCGTTCTTTAGATTGGGCCTTGGGGCATTAAAAATTATTTTAAGTCAAAAGAGTGCCTAGAAGGGACAGTCTGCCCAAATCAGGGCTCTGGCCATCACACACTCTCTGTGTCTAGCAAGGACAGCCTAGGCAGCTGGCTTCATGGCTGCAGCACGTGGCCTAGCACAGCTCTAGGGCTTGGGATCTGGCGAAGGCTGCAGCTGCTCTTGTCTCCTTTCAGTGCCCCAGAAGGACTGAGGCTCTCCTTTTAAGCAAGTGACTCTAAGGAATTCAAAGAAGTTAGTTCATGGCCCGGCCTCTGCTGTTTTGGCAGTGATGCCTCCTGTTCTTTCTCCAAGCGTATCTGGAGATTCACCCTCTTTACGATTCATCACTGCCGGCGTTCTTGAACACAAGCCTGAAGATGAAGATGCTACCAGGCTCTGCATGCCTGGTTTCAGGCTTTCCCTAGAGAATGGGCTCCATCTTACAAACAGAAAGTAGTTCTTGATAAAAACCACAATGTGAGGATGTGGGGAGGAGTATACGCTGCTAGATGCCTGCCTCCAGCAGAACACGCAGTGGTCCAAGCCTGAGAACTTTGGAACAAAAGAGGCCAACCGCAGGGCTAAGCTCTCTGTGACCACGTCCTGCAGGATAGGACGGCGGCCACGTGAGGTGAGTCCGAGTGAAAGTGAAGCTACAGTGAAGAACAGAGTGCGGGTGGGAAAGGTGACAGGGCACTGAACCTGGGAAAATCCTCACCTACGAGTGTGTGGTGTCAGGCAAGGGCATCCATGGTTTAGTTTTGACACTGAATAGCAAGAACAACACGAAAGGCGGGGACCCAGGTTTCTCTCTCCTCTCCCTGGGCAAGCTGTAGACATTCATTTTTCATGAATACTACCGTCTTCCTCTTTAAATCGTGGAGCTCTAAGTCCCTTTGTCATTATTCATCTTTCAGAGGTAAATTATGCCACATTGTTCCTTCTTTGAAAAAGTCAAATAAAGGAATGCTTTCTGTCGTGACCCTCAGGAGCCCTCGGCCAAGATGAGTGCGGAATCTCAGACCTGCAGGTGCACATAAGCTCCACTGAGCAGAATCCAGGCCCAGAGGCCGACCTTGCTCTCCAGACCTGCTCAAGGACACTGGACATGGGAGGGCAAGGCAGCTGATGAAGAAGTGGAGATGTTTTCTCTCATAGATATCCTGCTCTTTCTCAATAGTTCCCTCCAGGACCACTGGACAACAGTGGTGGGGATGTTAGCCTGGAACCCTCCGTCACACCACAGAGCTTTGCCTGTGAGCTTCGGATAGAAGGCTTGGTCCCCACCGTAACTCAGGCCCCACTCAGCTGCCTGAGAAGCAGTTAACAGCCATGCCCGTTTTCCCAGGATTCAGGGGATTCCCAAGATGTGAGATTTTCGGGATAAGTTGGTCCCCTTACAAAGGGATAACTGGGATAAGTTGGTTAACTGGGATAAGTTGGTCCCCCTTGCAGGATGATACTTCCATCTTTCCCAAGAGTTCTTACCAAAGGTGTCTCCTGTGAAAACAACTTTAATTTAATACGTTCAGAAAGCAGGAGTCCCAACACCAGCTGAGAGCTGAATCTAGGACTTGCTTACCTGGTTTCCACCTTCATTTTCAGGCATACTGAGGAACATGGATCCTTCTGAGGGGAGCAAAGAAACAGAAGCCAGGACCTCATGCCATGAAGCAAACAGAAAATGGATAAAATATCACCTGAAGTTGAGTTGGAGCTCAGTCATGGTCGCAAAGAACTCACAAACGCAGAGAGGCTCTTCCGTCATCGGAAGCTCACTGCTTCCTCTGGTGTGAGGACACTGAGCAGGTGCTCTCCAGTCTACAGTTCCCCGCCTGCATCACAGAGCAGGACAGCATCACGGCTTCTCATGGAACAAAAAGGAAAAGGTGAACCCCTAGCATCTCAGCCTTCACCAACCTGACAGGCCCCGGCACCCACCTGAGCCTCCTCCATCCCCCCATGCTCCTGGGGGCCTTCCTCCTCCCCAGCTCCAACCTTTCTGCATGTCCCACACACGCTCCATGTAGCTGCCCCACACATGACCCGGTGCTGACTGGATCCACCTTTGGCCTTTGGATAACCCGCTTTTCACACCATCGGTTTCGCAGCCTTGAACGTCTTGACATTTCCTGGAATTTGATTAGTTTTCAGCACCCTGGACTTCCTCTATCCTCACCTCCAGCCTCCCTATATACTATTTTTATCTTGAACCAACCCAGACATAGAACTCGACACCTTCTCAAGGTTTTCTCAAATCAAGCCACGTTCAGGGCGAGCATTAGGAAGTGAGGTGTCCTTCATTAAGGATCTCGTAAGAACGACCGGAAGGAGGTGCTCAGCCACCTTGTAGAAAATGGTTTGTACTAAAACTACTGCTCTGTAGTTGTTTTCCTGTCCACGTCCTTAACTGTTGCACTGCCCCCGAGGTCTCCCCACTCTCCTCCTCCATCCCGCCTCTGGGTCCATCTCTGCTCTCACCCAGGTCCACAGCCGACCCAACATTTTAAAGTCTTCCCCCGTATTACTCATGGAGAGCAATTTAGCTTGCCCCACTTCCTATCCCTAATGACTTAAATCCATCCGGATTTGAAGAATGGGTGATGTTGTCTATTACTCTAAACCCTTTAGGAGGGTAGTTGGAGTTACATATGGCAATATCTTCATTTAGTTGTGTTTGTTTGTTTGTTTTTGTGACGGAGTCTCGCTCTGTTGCCCAGGCTGGAGTGCACTGATGTGATCTCGGCTCACTGCAACATCCACTTCCTGGGTTCAATCGATCCTCCTGCCTCAGCCTCTGGAGCAGCTGGGACTACAGGCATCTGCCGCCACGCCCAGCTAATTTTTGTATTTTTTAGCAGAGACGGGGTTTCACCATTTGGTCGGGTTGGTCTTGAACTCCTGACCTCAGGTGATCCACTTGCCTTGGCCTCCCAATTCATTTAGTTTTGAGTTGTACC
This sequence comes from Macaca fascicularis, assembly GCF_037993035.2. NCBI lineage: Eukaryota > Metazoa > Chordata > Mammalia > Primates > Cercopithecidae > Macaca > Macaca fascicularis. Next base: position 133,022,974 of record NC_088388.1, on the reverse strand, counting down.
TGTGGTGAAGGGCTCCTGATTTTGTATTTACTTTCTTTCTATTAAAATCCCTGTTGGACTCTCAAAACTTAAAAAAAAAAAAAAAAAAAAAAAAAAATCCTTACAGTCATTTAGTTGATAGTAAATAGATAACATGATACGGGAATAGATAAATCTATGATTTGGATACATAGATTTATTTTTACTTTCTGGGTTTTTCCAAAATCCCTACCAGTCTTTCAATAATTCTAAATAATATGAAGTTAGAGATAGGTAGATAGGTAGATGATAGAGCAGTAGAGATAGATAAAAGCTGGTTGACAGTGGGTAGATGACAGAGAGTTAGATAATAAATAGGGAATAAACAGATGTATGGTAGACAGGTGAGTAGAAAACAGAGATAGCGGTCAGGGAGATGTATGTTTATCTCCCCGTGTTACACAAGCATGTGATAGAGTTTCATCGTTAAAACTATAAACTGTTGAAATTTATCATTGTTTCCTTTTCTTTCTTTCACTAACTTGATTTCCCAGCTAATTCTAATGAATCCGCCATGGCCAGAATATTTCCCCCCATGGGATGGGTCTTTCCCAGCATGGGCAGCTCCTCTCTATCTCCTTTGCTACAGCAGCCTGTCAGGTCCGACCCACACAGGCCTCCCCTCCCTCCTTCTCTCCCTTCACCGCGGAGACTTTCTGTTCGGAAAAGTCCCTCTGCACATCTTCTATTTCTGGCACTGTCACTTCTGGCTTGATTCTGGCTCTGAGTAGCCCCAAAGGCTACAAGGATCCCATCTGTAAATTCACCCTTCAAAGTTTGAGCAAAAATAAGCTCCAGGATGAGAATTTCCAGGGGGTAGAATTTCTTATGAAAATAGCTGATCAACTGTACTCCTCAAACATTTCAGTCATAATAGACGTGTTAAAAGGATTGGGGAGCTTTCACAGATGGAAGGAGATGAAAGAGACACGAGCACAATGTGTGATCAGTCCTTCACTGGGGGAAAAACGATGCTCTAAAGGACATTATAAACCGGGAAATGGAAATAGAGAGATAAATTTAAGTTCTCTATTAATAGTCCATTTACTGAAGGAGAAAGTAATACTGTGGGTATAAAAGAGTATTTTTCCTCAGGCAAAGAACCACATGTGTCCTTTTCTCAGATTCACCTGTTTTTGAGACTCTTTTCCCCATTTGCCTCTCTGCATATATACATATTTTCTTTTTAACTGTACATTTGTTTGATAGTAAATCATATATGTATATATATCATGTCCCTTTATCCTAAAATATTTCCCCATCTTTGTGGTTTTATCTGCCTTTGGTCTTTGATGATGGTGATGTACTGATGGGGTTTGGTATGGGTGTCCTTTCTGTTTGTTAGTTTTCCTTCTAACAGTCAGGACCCTCAGCTGTAGGTCTGTTGGAGTTTGCTTGAGGTCCACTCCAGACCCTGTGTGCCTGGGTGTCAGCAGCGGAGGCTGCAGAAGATAGAGTATTGCTGAACAGCGAGTGTTGCTGTCTACTTCTTGCTCTGGAAGCTTCGTCTCAGGGGTGTACCCAGCTGTGTGAGGTGTGAGGTGTCGGTCTGCACCTAGTGGGGGATGTCTGCCAGGTAGGCTACTCAGGGGTCAGGGACCCACTTGGGCAGGCAGTCTGTCCGTTCTCAGATCTCAACCTCTGTGCTGGGAGATCCACTGCTCTCTTCAAAGCTGTCAGACAGGGGCACTTACCTCTGCTGAGGTTTCTGCTGCTTTTTGTTTAGCTATGTCCTGTCCCCAGAGGAGGAGTCTACAGAGGCAGGCTGCCCTCCTTGAGCTGTGGTGGGCTCCACCCATTTCTAGCTTCCCAGCAGCTTTGTTTACCTACTTAAGCCTCAGCAATGATGGGCGCACCCCCCCCAAGCCTTGCTGCTGCCTTGCAGTTAGATCTCAGACTGCTGTGATAGCAATGAGGGAGGCTCTGTGGGCGTGGGACCCTCCAGGCCAGGTGTGGGATATAATCTCCTGGTGTGCCCGTTTGCTAAGACCCTTGGTAAAGCGCAGTATTAGGGTGGGAGTTACCCGATTTTCCAGGTGTTGTGTGTCTCAGTTTCCCTTGGCTAGGAAAAGAAATTCCCTTCCCGCTTGCACTTCCCAGGTGAGGCGATGCCTCGCCCTGCTTCAGCTCTCACTGGTTGGCTGCACCCGCGGACCAGCACCGACTGTCCGATCCGACACGCCCCAGTGAGATGAACTCGGTACCTCCGTTGAAAATGCAGACGTCACCCGTCTTCTGTGTCGCTGGCGCTGGGAGCTGGAGGCTGGAGCTGCTCCTATTCGGCCATCTTGGGTGCTCCGATCTGGTTTTTTACCCAAGATGAATCTTAAGTGGTGCTGCGTATTGTAAAATAAGGTAGGTTTGCTAGTAAGTCAATCAAAATCTACACAAATATGAGAAAGCCCTAGAGAGGGAGAGCAGAACATCCCCTCAGCACTCCCCAACCTCACAGAACCACACACACTTTCAGAGATGCAGGGCCCTTGCCGAGCAATGCAAGATGAGGTTTAACAGGATTGTGCCCCTAGATGGATAGTTTCTTACTCCTCTAAGTGAAAAACAAAATAATCACTTTCCCTAGTCTAGGGAAAATTTGCAACAGAGTGGTCACTTGAAATCAACTTGGAAAAGGCAGATTCAAAGTTCCATTGGCAGTTTGACCTGTAGCCATCTCTCCCATCCTCACAACCAGAAAAAAAGCTGAACAAACTGAGAAACAACAACTCTGCTGAGATCTCTCAGAGAATTGAAGTCATGGGCAAAGGATGCTTCAATAGTTGGAGAGAGAGGTGGGTACAAAGAATCACAGCTCACTGGGAGCAATAGTTCAGGGCAGAAGCCACTGCCGAGCCAGTTCTGACAGGAACACTTAAACTGTAGTTGATGAATTGCTGGAGGCACATGCCTAGCTTGAAATAAACTGAAGTCAACTTATCTTCAATGGAGAAGCAAAAGCAATTCAATGAAGAAAGAGTGTTTTCAACAAACGGTGCTGGAACAACTGGGCATGCACATGCAAAAAAGAGAGGAGATCTATACAGAATTCATATGTGTCACAAAAATCTCAAAACGGATTACAAACTTAAACATAAAACTCAAAATTTTAAAACTTCTAGCAGGTGACATAGGGGAGAATCTAGATGATCTTGGATTTGGTGATGATTTTTTAAATACAACACCTAAAGCCACACTCCGTGAAAGAACAAATTGTGTGAGTGGAAGCGGACATCCGCAAAACTAAAATATTCTGCACTGTGAAAGACACTTAAAAAATTTAAAGACAAACCAAAGACTGGGATAAAAAACTTGCAAAACTCATACTTGAGAGAGGACTTGGGAATGCAATGAACCTTAAAGCTGAACAATTAGAAAGTAACCAACTCAGTTTAAAAATGAGTAAAATATCTGAACAGACATCTCACCAAAGAAGATATACAGATGGAAAATGAGCATGTAAAAAGATGATCAACATCATATGCCATTATGAAACTACAAATTTAAACGAAGAGATACCACTACACTCCTATTAGAATGACAAAATCCAAAATGCTGACATCTCCAAATGCTGACGAGGATGTGGAGCAACAGGAACTCTCATTCATTGCTGGTGGGAACGCACAGTGCTATCGCCACTTTGAAAGACATTTTGGCAATCTTTTACAAAGTTAAATATACTCTGAATATACGATTTAATAATCATATTGCTTTGGTTTCACCCAGATGAGTTGAAAACTTATGTATACAGAAAAACATGCACAAACATGGTTACAGCAGCTTTATTTATAATTTCCAAAACTTGGAAGCAATCAAGATGCCCTTCAGCATGTGAAATGTATAAATAAACTCTGGTACATCTAGACTATGGAATATTATTCAGTGCTAAAAATAAATTAGTGATTGAGCTATGAAAAGATGTGGAAGAAACGTAAAGGTATATTGCTAAGTAAAGATGCCAATCTGAAAACACTGCATACTGTGTAATTCCAACTGTATGGCTGATCCAGTTTGAATTGGTCCTCTCTAAATCTCACACTGAGTTTTAATCCCCAGTGTTGGAAGTGGGTCCTGGTGGCAGGTGTTTGGGTCATGGGGACAGATCCCTCTTGGCTTGGTGCTGCCCTTGTGACAGTGAGTGACTTCTCACGAGACCTGGTTGCTTAAAAGTGTGTGACACCTCCCCCACCCCTTGTTCCTTCTCTGGCCATGTGAGATGCCTGCTCTTGCTTTATCTTTGTAAGACTGTAAGCTTCCTGAGGCCTACCCAGAAGCCCAGCAGATGCCAGCACCCTGCTTCCTGTACATCCTGCAGAACCATGAGCCAATTAAACCTCTTTTCTTTATAAATCACTCAGTCTCAGGTATTTCTTTACAGCAATGCAAGAACAGCCTAACACTATGACATTGTGAAAATGGCAAAACTATGGAGATAGTAAAAAGATCAGTGGTTGCCAGGAGTTGGGGGAGAGTGGGAATCATGGGTAGGTGGAGCACAGGGATCTTTAGGTCAGTGAAGCTGTTCTGGATGACACTATAATTTGTCAAAATCCATACAACTGTACACAAAGAGTGAATCCTAATGCAAGCCATGGCCTTGAGTTAGTAGTCAGGTGTCAAGACTGGTTCATCAGCTGGGTGCAGTGGCTCACGCCTGCAATCTCAGCACTTTGGGAGGCTGAGGTGGATGGATCACCTGAGGTCAGAAGTTCAAGACCAATCTGGTCAACATGGTGAAACTACATCTCCATTGAAAAAAAAATTAGCCAGGCTTGGTGATGCCCACCTGTGGTCCCAGCTCCTCAGGAGGCTGAGGCAGGAGAATCACTTGAACCTGGGAGGCAGAGGTTGCAGTGAGCCAAGATCACACCACTGCACTCCAGCCTGAAGCCTGAATGACAGAGTGAGACTCGTCTCAAAGAAAAAAAAAAAAAAAAGACAGGCTCATCCGTTGCAACAGGTGGACCACACTCGCGTAAGATGCTGGTGACAGAGAAGACTGCAAGCCGCAGTTGTGGGGGAGGGGGCTGTGTGTGGCAACGCTCTGCACTCTCTGAGCAATTTTTCTATAAACCGTAAACTGCTCTACAAAATAAAGTCTACTAATTTTCTTAAAACACATGTTTATTTATGTTTTGTTATTTTGTTTACATAAAAAATCCTCCATAGCCAGAGCTTTCCAGGTATGATAGTGCCACTGTAATTCAAGACATTAACTAAAAAGGGAGAAAAATTACATAATCTTCTTCAGAAACTTTTAAAAGCATTTGTTAAAATTCACAAAGAAAAATCTTAGAAAGTTAGAAGTAGAATGAAATGTCTTTAATCTTATAAATTGTATCTATTTTGTTGAATCACATGAAATTTCCATTCTTGTAAATCAAATCCCAAAAATGAATATCACACTTACCCTGAATTATTGAAAAAACAAGGAAAGGATGCTGCCTTTTATTCCTTCTACTCAATATTGTACTGGAGTTGCTAGTCAGTGCTTAGGATAAGATAAAGAAAAGAAAATCTTGTGGAGGGGAAAGAAAGAAAGAAACTTTTCCCGTAAACAACATGATCATGAACATAGAACCAGAAGTCACTTAACATTTTCAAAGTTAGTGAGTAGTTTTGTGGTGGAGATTCTCTTTCTCTGTCTCACACACACACTCTCATGCCCTTAGCGCAGCCTGGCACCACTCCTCCATCTGCATGGTAGCACAGGGTAGAAAGTTTTATATTGCTGGTATTTTGGAGGATGTCAAGCAAGTCAGTGATTAATCTGTGCTCAGCGCAGTGGCAGCCTTCACTCTGGGTCACTCTAGTGAAAGGCTTGCTGAGGAGCCTTCCCTGCAGTGTGATGGGTTCATTGTGAGGAGAAGATCTGTTCGTTTTGTTATCCCCAGCATCTGGCAAAAGATGGCTTAGAAAGGGCACTACAAGTGTTTGTGCCTGTTGATTTCTGCTCGAATGTATCAGCTCTGGAGAGCATCTCCTGTCTCCAGCCCTAGGCTGTGTGCTCTTCCATTGCCTGAATGTGTGGTGGAGCTCCAGCTTGTCAGGCCACCTAAAACTTCTACTATGGTATAATCCATACCCACTAAAATATTCCAGAGAGTAAAGGAAATTCATACATCTTAGGGAAAAGAAAATGTAGTGAACTCCATAAAATGCAGGTCAATCTCACTTTGAGCAAATTCACTGAGATCTTTTATACATTCAATCAATTAAATCAAGGACTCAACTTTTATAAATGGCTGCCTCTTTTTTGAAGCCAATCAAGGCTTCAAAGAAACTACAAAAGGAAAGTGAACTTCAAATGCCCGTGAAGGATCAATTAACACCTTGAAATTTCCATCTAAAAGCTTTCTTAATGGGTACCTGACTAATGCATGCTTAAATTCTAATAAGCACTGATAATGGAATCCTAATAGAGTTGTTTAGGTTTGGAGTTTTTAATGGCAGTACCTATTTGATAGTCTACATTGAGCAGTAGATAGAGTGTGAGAAGAATCTAATTTTAAGTAAATAAGTAGAGGTGTATATGATTATATAAGTCACAGAGATACAGATATATGTAAATACTCATAGTTTTTAAATAAACTTTTAAATTAATAACACACCTACATAAAATGCTCAAATATGTGTATACTATGATGAATTTCACAAAATGAACACACCCATGTAACCACCACCACCAAAAATAATGAATAGAATCCCTACATTCTGTTCCAGCCACTACTTACATCTTCTTTAAAGCTAACACTGTTCGGACGCTTAATAACACACATTAGTTCTGCTGGTTTGATCTGGAAGTAGAAAAGTATAGCAGAACAGTTGAGTACATAGAAGCTTTGTGTCTGGCTTTTTTGCTCAGCCTTTTATTTGTAAAACACACTGAGGTTGTTGCATGCAGCGGCCGTCTATTGGCATTTTATTATGTGAACACAGCCAGTGTTTTCTACTGATGCTTGAATTGTTTCTCGCTTGAGGCTGTTAAGAATTACGCTGCCATGTTGAGTCTCGTCCGTGGTTGGATTTTGCTTTTGCTGCATCTTGTGTTTCTGATGAGTATACACCAAGATGTGAAAAATCTGCTTCACCACAGTGAATGTGTCCACGACCCTTTAGTAGACACCGTCGGCCAGTTTTCCAAATGGTCTTACTGTTCCGTACGCCAACCCTCGGAATAAAGATTCCAGTTGTTCTACGTGTTCTCTGACACTTAATGGTGTCAGCATTTTATATTTTAGCCATTGCAGTGTGTGCATAGTGTTATCTAATTGTGCCTTTAATTTGTGTTTCCCTGATAACCAACTCATTTGAGCACATTTTCATGTATTTGTTGTGCATTGGATATGCTGATGTGTGAAATGTCTATTCAAGTACTTTGCCCTTTATTCTGTTGACTTGATAGCTCTGTATATATTCTGGGTAAAGATCCTTTGCTCAGTGTAAATATCTTCTGATATGCCCTGGCCTGCCTTTCCAGTCTCACGACGCTCAGATGAACAGTCTTCGTTTTATTGTAATCCAATTTATTGTTTTCTTTGCTTCCTATTTTATGCTTTCCTACTTAAGTTTATTAAGATAGTCTCACATGTGCTAGACTCTTTACTATTTTATTTTTCACATTTAAGGGCATAATCCTGGAAATTATATTGTTTGTTGAGTGAATTAAAAACTAAAGTCAATCTCCCCTTCTTTTCACTCTTTATTTCTCTTAAGCCACTATCTATTTGGTTTATTTTTTAAAATCTCCTTCTAGTTTAATCTTCATTTTAATGTCTATTTTTGTAGTATTTCTATTTATTTTCTTAATTTTTTTTCCTCCTTTCTGAATTTCTCTAACTTTTTAAGGCTGATTTTCATGTCTTCTGTTATTTTCTTAAGTATCTAGAGATTGTTTTGAAATATAAGGTTATAGTTTTTATTTGTTTCGTAGACATGTATTTCTGACATTTTTCCTTTGGCTGTAAGAATATGATTCTGTTCTTCATTCTCATTAAATTCTATAAAAAACATTACATGGCTTCCTCGTACAAGTGAGATCATGAGACATTTTTCTTTCTGCGTTTGGCTTATTTCACTCAGCACAATGTCCTCTGGGTTCATCCATGTGGTTGTAGATAGAAATTTATCCTTTTATAAAGTGTGGATAATGCTCCTTTGCATATGTACAGGAAACCCACTTTATTCATAGTTTTCACTTTCCGTGGTTTCAGTTACCCACCATCAACTGTATTCCAAAAATAGGTGAATACAGTACAGTAATTGTGGGCTGGGTGTGGTGGCTCACACCTGTAATCCCAGAACTCTGGGAGGCTGAGGCGGGCGGATCACAAGGTCAGAAGATCGAGACCACCCTGGCTAACACGGTGAAACCCCGTCTCTACTAAAAATACAAAAATCTAGCCGGGCGTGGTGGCGGCGCCTGTAGTCCCAGCTACTCGGGAGGCTGAGGCAGGAGAATGGCGTGAACCTGGGAGACAGAACTTGCAGTGAGCCAGTGAGCCAAGATCATACCACTGCACTCCAGCCTGGGCGACAGAGCAAGACTCCGTCTCAAAAAAAAAAAAAAAGAAATTGTGAGAGACAGAGATCACATTTACACACCACTTGTTGCACAATCTTATTATTATGTTCTATTTTATCATTATTAGTTATTGTTTTAATCTCTTACTATGTCTAATATATCAATATTTATTGAATTTATTATATAAGTTAGACTTTGCCATAGGTATGGATGTACGGGAAAACACATAGTATCTACAGGTTCAGTACTATCCGCCGTTTCAGGCATCCACTGTGGGTCACAGAAAGTCTCCCCTGTGGGAACGGGGTAGCTCATGTACACCACAATCTCCTCCTCCATTCAACTATAATGGGCACATAGATTGTTTCCGTATCTCGGCTCTTGTGAGTGATGCTGCCTTAATATGGGAGCACAGAAATCTTCATGAAAAAACTCACATAAACAAAAACAGAGCAGAAGTACCAGGGGTGGTGGATGGAGGAAACAGGGAGAAGTAGGTCAAAGGGTGCAAAGTGTAGTTAGATTGGTTAAGCAAATCTAGAGACTTAACGTGGAACAGGAACGTGCAACGTTAACGTTGTTGCATTGTATATTAAAAATCTGCTGAGAGTAGACTTCAGGTGCTCTTACCACAAAAGAAAAAAATAACTGTGGAAGGTGACGGACATGTCAATTTGTTTGAGCGTAGTAATCATTCACTGTGCAAATGCTTGCAGAGACATGTTGTGCGTCTTAAATACATACAATGAAAAAACACTGTAAGTTGAAAAACCTATGTGATTCAACCATCATCCTTTTCTGTTTCTGATTTTTAGATGAAACTAATTTTCCTCAGCTTTTAGCAGGAAGAGAGATCACAAGAGCTCTCCAGCTTCATACCTAAAGTTTCCTCTTCTGTTACTTTAGTAAAGTGGGTGAAAAGCTGACTCAGCACTTCCCACGGCCACCTAGCTCTGTCTTCGCCCCACTTGTGTCTGGACCCTGCACATTTGCCCCGTTGGTCCCGTCCTGCTCTGCTAGGTTGACTGCTGTTCCCAGGAGGTTGTATAGCCACGTGGGGTTCTGTCTTGGAAGGGATCTTCAACTGCTTAGATTTCATAGTTCACGAGGCCCAGATTGCTCTGGCCCTGCAGACACCACCAAAGGCCCCGACCTTCACTTGTGAACTGGAGCAAGCCAAACCCGTCCCCGTGACAGCTGCTTTGCTCAAATTGGCGCTGTTTGCCTTTGGCTGCTGGGGGCTCTGCTTAAGATGTGGTTAAAAACCAGGCATTAATTCAGCTCATGAGAGCCTGTATGAGAACACCAGTGTCTGAAGCTTTTAGGAGAAGACAGAACAAGATGAGAAAAAAGTAGACAAGTAGTAGCTGAAGCACCAAAAATGGTTCTTCCTGCTAAAAGTTCAGAGATTTTGAACAAGCCTCATCTACAAATTCATTATCCATTCTGATTGATTAGAAATACAAGACATGTAATTAGTTAGAATGTGTTTTTCTAAATTATGAAATATCTTGGAAACTCATTTCCCATCAATATGTTAATGGACACTTGGATCATCTCTCTCCATTTAAGAAAGTGTTTCTGTTGCCATCATCGAACAAGTTACCATTCCCAGTTTCCAATCATTGAAAACATTCAACAAATATTTATTAAGCCCCTAATGTATGCCAAGAACGGTTACCGTGATCAGTCAGGTTTCAGGCATGAAACTAACAGGCAGGCAGCCTGAGGAGTAACATGAGGAATAATTACTGAAGGAGATATTTACAGATGTGTGGGCTATTGGATAGGAAGGACTAGGAATCCGGAATACAAATACTCCATAGGAAAATCCACAATGGATGTTGAGATCTCCCAGGGCTGTCAATCAATGTGTGGGGGAGTTAAAATACCATCAGGCGCCAAAGGGCTTGACCAGGGCCAGGGAGAACCGTGACCCTCATTCACTCTCCTCCCACCCTCCAGTCTTCATGCAGGGCTCCCCTTGAAGCTGGCTGGAGCCCAAAGTCAGGAGTCCCCACTGTTGCCCTCAAATGGCTCCACTTCCTGCTGCCCAGAGCAGAGAGGACGGGGCGAGGTGGACGCAGGGGCCAAATGGGTGATCTGATCTGCAAAGCCTCCAGAGAGAGGTAGGACAAACAGGAGCCGTCCCCGGCCCCAGGAGCCACGCTCCGGTGGGGGAAGGAAGACAATGACAAACACACAATTTAAAGTCAAGTAGGAAGAAAAGCCAGATGGGACGAAGGAAAAGACTCGAGGCCCGCGCTGAAGCCGTCGGACAGGGGTCTGGGTGCCAGCCTTTGAGAATGTGCACTATGAGCAGAGACCGTGAACCCCTGGGCAGAGAGAACGGCGCAAAGTGGGTGGGAATCTGCTTCAGAAGCTCGAGGCCTGTTGGGATCAGAAAGTGATTCCTTTTTTTTTTTTCTTTTCATTTTGCTATTGAAACAAGTACAAGGAATTTCCACTTGAATATTACTTCCTATAAGCAATTGCTTTAAAGTTTTAAGGAAAACAAGAAACACTACCAAAAAAAAGACATGTTCTTAAGCTCCAGTGTGGGCAGCGTCGTCCGTGTCTGAAATGTTTGGGGAGGTCACAGCGTCGTCCGTGTCTGAAACGTTTGGGGAGGTCACAGCGTCGTCCGTGTCTGAAACGTTTGGGGAGGTCACAGCGTCGTCCGTGTCTGAAACGTTTGGGGAGGTCACAGCGTCGTCCGTGTCTGAAACGTTTGGGGAGGTCACAGCGTCGTCCGTGTCTGAAACGTTTGGGGAGGTCACAGCGTCGTCTGTGTCTGAAACGTTTGAGGAGGTCACATCTGCCTTCCCTTCCGGGATTGCCTCATGTTTTGCCTTTTTGAGGAGGGAACAGTCAGTAAAATGGAAGCCTGGGAAAATGCAATGCCTCACTGGAGGTTACATACAAGGTGAAGAGCAAGCTTTGTGGAAAGAGCCACCCGAAGAGAGCTGTGCCTCCATGGAGAGAAGCAGCCAGCCCACAGCCCTCCAGGAGGAAGACAGGGATCCATGTCCTGGCCCTGCCCCCCTCCTCTCCACCATTGCTAGTTCTTTCCATTTCTGAAGCCCAGCTGGCAGCAGAGCACAAGAGTGTCTGTTGGTGCAGGGCACCCAGGGAACCTCCCAGGGAGGGGACAGGTGCCCTTCCCCGTCCATAGCAGGGGCAGATGGACGCGGTCAGCACAGTGAAGCGATTGCAAGCATACAGCACACAGCACGAAGGACTGAGGACTGCAGCCTGGGTGTGCAGGGCCCGGGCATTTGACAGGCAAGTGGCGGTTCTGCTCCAGGAAACCCTGCCCGGCCCACCCTCCCTGCCTGCATGGGGAGAATTCATCGCACTGTTTGAGATCGCACTGGGTGCTCTGCTGCCTGTGGTCTTCTAGAACGCCTTGCTGTGAAGGGCAGAAAACCTAGCCTGCGTTGGGTTACACCGTGCTGGCTGCCACACAGCTGACAGACGAGGTGTATAAAGGGCAAAACCAGAATTTGATTTCCGGCATGCTGGTTTTAAAACCCAAGTCACAGGCGAGGAGGTCGTGCATCACTCCCAGAGATGGTCTGTGGCCATTTGGGGAAGAAATGAGCAACATCAGTGTTAGGGAATCCAGGTCACATTTAATAAACATAAAAATAGACAGACAATCAAATACATGCTTTTTTCCTCTTCAGAGAGGAAAGGCTATTAGCTTCTAAACTGGGATACCCTGGGGCATCTGTATTCTTCCAAGAAGGTTTTTAAGAATGGACAAGACTCTATCGGGCAGGGGTATGGAACTTAACAGTGTAGAGAGGCACAAACCGGGTTGTCGAGAAAAACACCCGTGGCCCAGGGCAGGTTCTAAGCAGAATGAAATAAATACAGTGATGATGACAGCCATGTCTGGGGCCTTCTCTGATCCTGCCACGATTCTTTTCGTCTTGCCTAGTCCTCCAATAGGAGAGATTTTTCAGTCCCATCAGTCTATCCTCATCCCCACTCCTGGTTCCCATTCCGGGGAATCCTGAAGTGTTGTGTGCCAGCAGAACAATAGCTAATGTGTTAGCAGACGATAAAGAAAAACCCTAGGACAATCACTAAGCACGCTCACCTTTTAGGGGGCTCATCTCCGAGAACCTCCCTTCTCTTGTTGGTGGCCAGTGCTAGATTGCCTGCTGGGACTCCCCACCCTGAACCTAAACTGTCAGGAGATGAGCACCCGGCCCAAAACCTCCTCAAAGCTGCTAACTTCTCGGGTGGCTGAGGAGATGCGTCTGAGGATGAGGCAAGGCCCCAGATCGGTTTTACCACAGAACACTCGTCTCAGCCCCAGGAGCTCACTGGATCGCAGGGAGTCTGAGACTGCGGGTTTCCCTACACGCCTTTCACTCTTAACTTCAGACCTAGCGAATCTGAGACTGCGGGTTTCCCTACACGTCTTTCACTCTTATCTTCAGACCTAGCGAATCTGAGACTGCGGGTTTCCCTACACGTCTTTCACTCTTATCTTCAGACCTAGCGAATCTGAGATTGGAAGTTTACCTACACATTTTTCACTCTTCAGACCTAGCTATCCAGTTAAATGCTTGTTCTTAGGCTGGGTGTGGTGGCTCATGCCTGTAATCCCAGCACTTTGGGAGGCCGAGGCAGGCAGATCACTTGAGCTCAGGAGTTTGAGACCAGATTGGCCAACATGGCAAAACCTTATACCTACTAAAACTACAAAAAATTAGTCCAGCATGGTGGCGCATGCCTGTAGGAGGCTGAGGTGGGAAGATTGCCTGAGCCGAGGAGGCAGAGGCTGCAGTGAGCTGAGATCTCACCACGGCACTGTAGCCTGGGCAACAGAGAAAGACCCTGTCTCAAAAAAAAAAAAAAAAAAAAGTTTGTTCTTTAGAGATGCTGAATGAAAACAGGTTTTAAGATACCTCTAAGAGAAAAAATGCTAGCATGGGCAATACACTTCGGTTGCCACCACCTGAGTAGGATAAGTTCTGTCTCCCATACAGGTTCAGTTCATGTGGAACGTATTATCCCCCCGGGAAGCACGTCCTGTCTCACGGATCAGGCCATTACTGCCCTTGTGCATAGGGGCCAAGGGAGCTGGGAGGAGGGGCGTTAGCAGCAATGGCCCTCATGTTTCTTGTTCGAAGGTCGTAAATCCTTATTAAGGAGACAGGAATAAGGACGTAGTGGCAGGGAAAGGGCCCACATGAAAAACAGAAAGAACCATCACAAAAGGCCTCTCTCTACAAGGTGATTTGACTTCACCAGGGACTGAGGAGTGACAGGAGAGGAATATTTCTCACGGAACAGTGACAGTGCCTTGATCAAGACAGATCAGACCCTGGGTCTGTGGCACATTGATCTCCGGCCCTGTGCTCCCCCTGAGACCCTGGGTGGTGGCTGCAACCTAGGAGACCTTTAAAAGCTGATGTTCTAGAAAAAGTGCTCAAAAGGGCATCAGGAGACTTGGAGTGGGTCCTGATTTTTCACTAATTAGCATGTGGCCTTGGGCATGTCACTTAACCTCCCTATTTATAAAATGGTAGGAATGGACAAAATGAATTATTTGGAGCATTATTAATGATGAAGTTCCAATCCTAAGTCACCTGTCATTGTAGGGTAGCTTTCTAAAGTACCAAGCTCTCTTTGTTGTAGGGTTTGGGCTCATGGCCCAGGTATTCACTCAGGCTCTTGTTTGTTCATCCACTCAGTCAATTACTATTAATGGAGCACGTTTCCAACAAGGGACTAAGAGCATCTTCAATACTCCTTGGGACCATCTTCAAGCCTCTGTCTTCGCTTCTCTCTCTGCTGCATTTACCCCTATATTTATCCCTATATTTATCCTCTACATTTACCCCCTACATTTACCCCTACATTTATCCCTACATTTATCCCCTACATTTATCCCCTACATTTACCCCTACATTTACCCCTACATTTACCCCTATATTTATCCTCTACATTTACCCCTACATTTACCCCCTACATTTATCCCCTACATTTACCCCCTACATTTATCCCCTACATTTACCCCCTACATTTATCCCCTACATTTATCCCCTACATTTATCCCCTACATTTACCCCTATATTTATCCTCTACATTTACCCCTATATTTATCCCCTACATTTATCCCTACATTTATCCCTACATTTACCCCCTACATTTACCCCCTACATTTATCCCCTACATTTACCCCCTACATTTATCCCCTACATTTATCCCCTACATTTATCCCCTACATTTACCCCTATATTTATCCTCTACATTTACCCCTACATTTACCCCCTACATTTATCCCCTACATTTACCCCCTACATTTATCCCCTACATTTATCCCTACATTTACCCCCTACATTTACCCCCTACATTTACCCCCTACATTTATCCCCTATACATTTATCCCCTATATTTACCACTCCATTTACCCCCTACATTTACCCCCTACATTTACCCCCTACATTTATCCCTACATTTACCCCTACATTTACCCCCTACATTTACCCCCTACATTTACCCCCTACATTTACCCCCTACATTTATCCTCTACATTTACCCCCTACATTTACCCCCTACATTTATCCCTACATTTACCCCTACATTTATCCCCTACATTTACCCCCTACATTTACCCCCTACATTTACCCCCTACATTTATCCCTACATTTATCCCCTACATTTATCCCCTACATTTACCCCCTACATTTACCCCTACATTTATCCTCTACATTTACCCCTACATTTACCCCCTACATTTACCCCTACATTTACCCCTACATTTACCCCCTACATTTACCCCCTACATTTATCCCCTACATTTATCCCCTACATTTATCCCCTACATTTATCCCCTACATTTACCCCCTACATTTACCCCCTACATTTACCCCCTACATTTATCCCTACATTTACCCCTACATTTACCCCCTACATTTATCCCCTACATTTATCCCCTACATTTACCCCCTACATTTATCCCCTACATTTACCCCCTACATTTACCCCTACATTTACCCCCTACATTTACCCCCTACATTTATCCCTACATTTACCCCTACATTTACCCCCTACATTTATCCCCTACATTTATCCCCTACATTTACCCCCTACATTTATCCCCTACATTTATCCCCTACATTTATCCCCTACATTTATCCCCTACATTTATCCCCTACATTTACCCCCTACATTTATCCCCTACATTTACCCCCTACATTTACCCCCTACATTTATCCCCTACATTTACCCCCTACATTTACCCCTACATTTACCCCCTACATTTACCCCCTACATTTACCCCCTACATTTATCCCTACATTTATCCCTACATTTACCCCCTACATTTACCCCCTACATTTACCCCCTACATTTATCCCTACATTTACCCCCTACATTTACCCCCTACATTTACCCCCTACATTTATCCCCTACATTTATCCCCTACATTTATCCCCTACATTTACCCCCTACATTTATCCCCTACATTTACCCCCTACATTTACCCCCTACATTTACCCCCTACATTTATCCCCTACATTTATCCCCTACATTTATCCCTACATTTACCCCCTACATTTACCCCCTACATTTACCCCCTACATTTATCCCCTACATTTACCCCCTACATTTACCCCCTACATTTACCCCCTACATTTACCCCCTACATTTACCCCCTACATTTATCCCCTACATTTACCCCCTACATTTACCCCCTACATTTATCCCCTACATTTATCCCCTACATTTATCCCCTACATTTACCCCCTACATTTACCCCCTACATTTATCCCCTACATTTATCCCCTACATTTATCCCTACATTTACCCCCTACATTTACCCCCTACATTTATCCCCTACATTTACCCCCTACATTTATCCCCTACATTTATCCCCTACATTTACCCCCTACATTTATCCCCTACATTTATCCCCTACATTTATCCCCTACATTTACCCCCTACATTTACCCCCTACATTTATCCCCTACATTTATCCCCTACATTTATCCCCTACATTTACCCCCTACATTTACCCCCTACATTTACCCCCTACATTTATCCCCTACATTTATCCCCTACATTTATCCCTACATTTACCCCCTACATTTACCCCCTACATTTATCCCCTACATTTACCCCCTACATTTATCCCCTACATTTATCCCCTACATTTACCCCCTACATTTATCCCCTACATTTATCCCCTACATTTATCCCCTACATTTACCCCCTACATTTACCCCCTACATTTACCCCCTACATTTATCCCCTACATTTATCCCCTACATTTACCCCCTACATTTATCCCCTACATTTATCCCCTACATTTACCCCCTACATTTACCCCCTACATTTACCCCCTACATTTATCCCCTACATTTATCCCCTACATTTATCCCTACATTTACCCCCTACATTTACCCCCTACATTTATCCCCTACATTTACCCCCTACATTTACCCCCTACATTTACCCCCTACATTTACCCCCTACATTTACCCCCTACATTTATCCCCTACATTTACCCCCTACATTTACCCCCTACATTTACCCCCTACATTTATCCCCTACATTTATCCCCTACATTTACCCCCTACATTTATCCCCTACATTTACCCCCTACATTTACCCCCTACATTTACCCCCTACATTTACCCCCTACATTTACCCCCTACATTTATCCCCTACATTTACCCCCTACATTTACCCCCTACATTTACCCCCTACATTTATCCCCTACATTTATCCCCTACATTTACCCCCTACATTTATCCCCTACATTTATCCCCTACATTTACCCCCTACATTTACCCCCTACATTTACCCCCTACATTTACCCCCTACATTTATCCCCTACATTTATCCCCTACATTTATCCCTACATTTACCCCCTACATTTACCCCCTACATTTATCCCCTACATTTATCCCCTACATTTACCCCCTACATTTACCCCCTACATTTATCCCCTACATTTATCCCCTACATTTACCCCCTACATTTATCCCCTACATTTATCCCCTACATTTACCCCCTACATTTATCCCCTACATTTACCCCCTACATTTACCCCCTACATTTACCCCCTACATTTATCCCCTACATTTATCCCTACATTTATCCCTACATTTATCCCCTACATTTACCCCCTACATTTATCCCCTACATTTATCCCCTACATTTATCCCCTACATTTATCCCCTACATTTACCCCTACATTTATCCCCTACATTTATCCCCTACATTTACCCCTACATTTATCCCCTACATTTACCACTACATTTACCCCCTACATTTACCCCCTACATTTATCCCCTACATTTACCCCTACATTTATCCCCTACATTTATCCCCTACATTTACCCCTACATTTATCCCCTACATTTATCCCCTACATTTACCCCCTACATTTATCCCCTACATTTATCCCCTACATTTATCCCCTACATTTATCCCCTACATTTATCCCCTACATTTACCCCCTACATTTATCCCCTACATTTACCCCCTACATTTATCCCCTACATTTATCCCCTACATTTATCCCCTACATTTATCCCCTACATTTACCCCCTACATTTATCCCCTACATTTACCCCCTACATTTATCCCCTACATTTATCCCCTACATTTATCCCCTACATTTACCCCCTACATTTACCCCCTACATTTACCCCCTACATTTATCCCCTACATTTATCCCCTACATTTATCCCCTACATTTACCCCCTACATTTATCCCCTACATTTACCCCCTACATTTACCCCCTACATTTACCACTACATTTACCCCCTACATTTATCCCTACATTTATCCCCTACATTTATCCCCTACATTTACCCCCTACATTTACCCCCTACATTTATCCCCTACATTTACCCCCTACATTTATCCCCTACATTTATCCCCTACATTTATCCCCTACATTTATCCCCTACATTTATCCCCTACATTTACCCCCTACATTTATCCCCTACATTTACCCCCTACATTTATCCCCTACATTTATCCCCTACATTTATCCCCTACATTTACCCCCTACATTTACCCCCTACATTTACCCCCTACATTTATCCCCTACATTTATCCCCTACATTTATCCCCTACATTTACCCCCTACATTTATCCCCTACATTTACCCCCTACATTTACCCCCTACATTTATCCCCTACATTTACCCCCTACATTTACCCCCTACATTTACCACTACATTTACCCCCTACATTTATCCCTACATTTATCCCCTACATTTATCCCCTACATTTACCCCCTACATTTACCCCCTACATTTATCCCCTACATTTACCCCCTACATTTATCCCCTACATTTATCCCCTACATTTATCCCCTACATTTATCCCCTACATTTATCCCCTACATTTACCCCCTACATTTATCCCCTACATTTACCCCCTACATTTATCCCCTACATTTATCCCCTACATTTACCCCCTACATTTACCCCCTACATTTACCCCCTACATTTATCCCCTACATTTATCCCCTACATTTATCCCCTACATTTACCCCCTACATTTATCCCCTACATTTACCCCCTACATTTACCCCCTACATTTATCCCCTACATTTATCCCCTACATTTATC
Organism: Macaca fascicularis; assembly: GCF_037993035.2. NCBI lineage: Eukaryota > Metazoa > Chordata > Mammalia > Primates > Cercopithecidae > Macaca > Macaca fascicularis. The sequence goes on along the minus strand of NC_088388.1, from coordinate 133,003,825 downwards.
CCCTACATTTATCCCCTACATTTACCCCCTACATTTACCCCCTACATTTACCCCCTACATTTACCCCCTACATTTATCCCCTACATTTATCCCCTACATTTATCCCCTACATTTACCCCCTACATTTATCCCCTACATTTATCCCCTACATTTATCCCCTACATTTATCCCCTACATTTACCCCCTACATTTATCCCCTACATTTATCCCCTACATTTATCCCCTACATTTATCCCCTACATTTATCCCCTACATTTATCCCCTACATTTATCCCCTACATTTACCCCCTACATTTATCCCCTACATTTATCCCCTACATTTATCCCCTACATTTATCCCCTACATTTATCCCCTACATTTACCCCCTACATTTATCCCCTACATTTATCCCCTACATTTACCCCCTACATTTATCCCCTACATTTGTCCCCTACATTTATCCCTTATATTTATCCCCTACATTTATCCCCTACATTTATCCCTTACATTTATCCCCTACATTTATCCCCTACATTTGTCCCCTACATTTGTCCCCTACATTTATCCCCTACATTTATCCCCTACATTTATCCCCTACATTTATCCCCTACATTTATCCCCCACATTTATCCCTTACACACCCAAATCAGTTACCATTTTGCCAAGGGAAAAAAAAGATTAATTAATTGGCATTAATGTTTGTCTATCAAGTCCACCCCCATACCCAGTAACAACCCCACCAGACCCAGAGTGTAGGGGCTCCCTCCGCTAGGGTGCTCAGAAACGTCCTTTTTTCCTTCCAAGATTGCTCCTCATTATTTTTGACAAGGATTACAGTTAAAGAAACATTATCAAATTCTGTTTTGGGGCAATGATGGAGTCACAAGGAATGGATTTAACCTCCTGCCATAAACAGCTAGACAAAATATATAAAACAACTGTTCTGAGACATTGGATAACAGTTATCACAGAGTTTGTGATCTCTGAGAGGACAGAAGCACATATAAAGAGCTTGTGTTGTTATTCTGCCTGAAAAGATTTTCAAGATTTGGTGATGGAAGGGAAATGCAAACAGAGCCTGTCGGCCCCGCTGAGTTGAGAGGCAGAGATTAGACGTTAGAGCAGTGGATTCATCCAGAACTCGCAGATAAAGAGCTCCAGAAATGTGTGTACTATCCTCTCAAGAGCTTGCTGAGTGTTAGGATGTGCATGTTTGATTGAATCTCCACGAAGCTGACTGAGATTACCATGGAGTTAGAAGCTAACAATTTTCAGAGCTGGTATAGGGCAGGGAGATGTTCAATTCTATCTCAGCTCAGGTTGTTATAACAAATTACCACAGACTGGGTGACTTAAGCAACAAACATTCACTTCTCACAGTTCTAGAGCCTAGGATGTCCAAGATCAAGGTGCCAGCAGATCCAGTGTTTGGAGAGGGCCTGCCTCCTGGTTTGCAGACGGCCGTATTCTTGTTATATCCTCACACGGTGGAGAAGAGAAACAGAGGAAGCAAGTTCTTTCTTGCGTCTTCTTGTAAGAAGGCACTAATCCCATTTAGGCGATGAACCCATTCTCAAGGCTTTCCTCCCAAAGTGCCTACTCTCTAATACCATCCCATTAAGGGCTAGGGTTTTAACTTATGAATTTGGCAGGAGGACACAAACGTGCAGTCCACAGTAAATTTCAACCAGCCACAGTGAAGAGTCTTTAGTGCACACCCAAGACACTCGGTGAAGAGCCAGAGGAGACGTACCTTAGTTGGAGGACTGAATTTCCTAGAGGGAAGATTACTGCAGACTCTTCCTATGACCATTTAAAGATAGATCTCGAAAAGATCAAACTCACTTACAAATGACTTGATTGTAAAACAAAGTCTGTCACTCTTTAAGTGATGACAATAAAACCCACGCATTCATAATGTAACGTACAAAGCAACCAGCGTGCAATCAAAAATTAGTAAACATGCGAAGAAGCAGGTACACATGACCCACAGGGAAGAGAAAAAGAATATACAACACAACTATTAATAATATCTCTTATAAAGAGAGATGCAAAATTTTCTAACAATATAGTAGCAAACCAAATTTAGCAACATTTAAAAATTCACCATGATCATGTGAGATTTATCCCAATTATGCAACATTGGCTTAACATAAAAATTAATGTAATGCACAATATGAATAAAATAAGGGATAAAACCATATTTTCATCTCAATAGACGCAGCAAAAGTATGTTACAAAATCCAATACTTTTCATGATAAAAACTACCAACAAACGAGACATAGAATAAAACTTTTTCAAGCTGATAAGGGCATCTACAAAAATCCCAAACTAATAATCATACTAAATAATGAAAGACTGAAGTCTTTCTCCCAAGACCAGAAATAAGTCAAGAATCTCTGTTGCTTTCAGCTGTTTCCAGCCAGGGCAACTGGGGAGAAGGTGGCCTCAAGTAATGCTCCCACCTTGACCTCCCCAAGTGTTGGGATGACAGGTGTGGGCCCCACACCCAGGCTGGGAACTCATATTAAGTGCAAGTTACACCTTGCTGGTTAACAATAGCAGCCACATCTAACTGTGGAAGTAATGGGAAGGAGTTTCCTGGGAGGAGTGTGTGCCAGGTGCTGGGGCAGAGCAAAGCAATGTGGTGCTCTATTGACAGATATCTGAGTGAAGGAAGGTAGGTTTAAACGTCACAGAAAGAACTGCAGTTAGATTTTAAGAACGCACACCACCATTCTCTTTCTGACATTGAAACTGGAATTGTAGGATTCGATACAAGCTTCTTTCTAAACATAGGTGTAACACACTTCCTCTGCCTTGGGGAATTGAGCAGACCTTGATGTAATGTCCTCTTACTTAGAGCACCAGCCTTAACTGGTGAGGGATGGTCTCTCAGGCTCTGCAGATGCATCACGCAGCAGGGAATCCGGTGCATGTTCACATCGCAGACGCAGCATGTGGCAGGGAAACCGGGCCACGACCCGGACGCTGACCCCAGGCCACAGCCAGCTCGACTGGCCACTCACACCCCATTTGTGGGTATCAGGGGCTGGATTCAGCCACCAGATTTAGACACTACATTCTCCTTTATTTTAAATCATGGTTCTATTTCCAACCCTGAGGTAAATCAAGGGAGAAACACCATGGATTCCAGAGATATTGAAATGTTCTAAATATTTTAAACCAGCTGCAGAAAACGTGATCTACAAGGCAAAATTCTTGAGTTCCACGTCTGGCTTCGAACCTCTGGCTTCTCTAAGGTCTTCTCAAGGTCTGCTCAATTCCCCAAGGCAGAGGAAGCGCGTTACATCGACCTTTGGAAAGAAGCTTGTGTCAATCCTGCAATTCTGGTTTCCATGTCAGAGGTTCCGAGGCTAAACCACAGTCTGGAGCAGCAGGACAGCTGAAGATTATGTGGACTTACTTTGTTTTCTTTGATTCTGGAGGAAGTGAAGCAACCCATCTATTTTCACTTATCTTGTAAAATGGTAGGGAAAAGCCGTCACCTTCGCAGCCCCGGCGGGTGTGCGCACAGGCACAGCGACGGGCAGGTGGTGCTCCCCGCAGGAGTGAGGCCAGGATCAGCAGCATCCCCCGCAACCCTCACAAAGTGCCCGTCTCTCAACACCAGGCCAGTGTCTGTCCAGTTCCGTCGTTCTCTGGGAGGCAGGTGCACCGGTGGCAGCCTCCGCGTTTTCCCTACCACTCCTAACATGTGGAAAACCACCACTGCTCTTCCAAGCGGCTGGATAATGAGGAACCATTTTATGAGTTGAAGGAAATGTGAAATAAAGAGAAGAGGTGCCGAGAAAGGTAGGAAGTGCTTCCTCACCTCGGGGGTGCGTCTGAAAGCTGTCAGCTCTCAATTAACAGGTCCACAATTCAATTCCCAAGTCAGGTTTGTCTCTGTTCAGGTCAAGCAGAATTATTAGAAGTGTCAAGAGAAGTTGTTTTAAAGTCTCCAGAAAGGGGAAGAGCTTCTTCCAAGGAAGCACCAGCCCTGATGGGTCAGGAGGCACCTGAGACAGGCTGCTCCATTTGCAAAGAGGTGGGTGTTTAAGAAGCCCCATGAGTGTCCAGGCAGATGTGCTTATGGAGTAAGGATTCTTCCTCCAGAGAATGAAGCCTGTCTGTGTGTTCTGTGAGCCGCAGGACCCCCACACTATGGCACTGCACCCTCTGCCCTGCTGCTTCCTCTCGTGCAGCCCTCACCACCCCACTTTCATGAGATTCTTCTCCTAGCGGTCACCAGCCCTCTGCCTTCTCCCCTGAGCCTCCACTCTCTCTCCTAAGTGTAGCAGGTCCACTGCCCAGTGATGCACCAAGACACGGGTTGCTGCAGAGAGGCTGAATTATAGGGCCCCGCATTGAGGAGAGAAGAGGAAACCTCCAATCCGTCTCCCTGAGGACTTTGGGACTAGGATTCTTAAGGATTTGGAAGTGGGCTGAAGTGTGGAGATCATTGATTGGTCAAAAAGTGCAGGGTGGGGTCCTGCGACGGGGAGAGGAAGAAGCTGTATTCTCATGCTGGTTCCGTCCTGCTGTGGGAGTCTTCAAACTGGCTGGCATCGGCTGTCCCACTGGCATTCAGGATCTGTTCAATCAATTCTTAAACAAAAGCCGCGCCACCCTAATGTCAGAGAGCGTGTCTACAGGAGCGACTGGGATATGCATGGGCGGTACCTGCTGATTTTTGCCTATAAGGAAGTGGGTCAAACTGCTGGCTGATTAGTGTGTAATTACGGCTCTATTTCCACCCAGAATTCCTGTTAACTCTGTAAGAACAGCTCCACTGTCTGCACAGGATGAAGGGCTGGGAACTGGGTGCTGACACCTACGGCTGGCCTTGGGGCAGCTGCAGCAGGATGTGAGAGAGGAAAGGGGTCAGGGAGACCCACTTTGAGGCCCATTTTGTCTGGGCCTTAGTTTTCTTAACATGCATTCAATCAGCTTCTGCCAGCACCTGGGCCTCCTCGCTGGAGAAAAGCAGTGAGAGTTCTGTGTCCCTGGGTGGGAGGCCCTGATCAATCACCCAGATGAGATGTCCAGTGGGCCTGGAGCCCAGGGACTGGCGCTGAGGAGGCGGAGGTGGTGCAGCGTCTCGGGGCAATGTTCTGCTGGTGGGGGTGCTTTCTGGGCACACACCCCAGATGCCCTGGTTGCTAGCTGTGCATCCCCAGCCTGGACACGTGGCTTCCCCACTGCAGTGTCCAGCAGAACAGAGGTCACAAGCGTGTGTGGCCTGCAGGCTGCTGGGAGGATGAAGCCCATTGATGCCAGGTGCGGAGCTGCTGTGCCTGAGCCCTCCCTGCCGTGCTCCCCTCAGTTCCCACCTCTCACCTGAGTGTTCGCTGCCGTGCTCCCCTCTGTTCCCACCTCTCACCTGAGCCCTTGCTGCCGTGCTCCCCTCTGTTCCCACCTCTCACTTGAGCCCTCGCTGCCGTGCTCCCCTCTGTTCCCACCTCTCACCTGAGTGTTCACTGCCGTGCTCCCCTCTGTTCCCACCTCTCACCTGAGCGCTCACTGCCGTGCTCCCCTCAGTTCCCACCTGTCACCTGAGCCCTCGCTGCTGTGCTCCCCTCAGTTCCCACCTGTCACCTGAGCCCTCGCTGCCATGCTCCCCTCTGTTCCCACCTCTCAGGCCCCTACCTGCCTTGGGTCCCAAGGGGCGTTGCTTTGTGTGTGACAAGGGTGTGTAGCAGAGTCTCTGGGCACCCGAAAGACCTCCAAACATAACAAAGTGTTGGTGACCCTCCCTCACTGAGTGGGAATTACTCCCTGCTTACTGGCCTGGTTTCCTTTCTCCTCCAGAAATAACTGAGGGCGCCTTCCTGCTTTACCCGTAACAGGAATAAAACCAAACGCTGACATCCTGTGCTACAGGTTTTTTTTTTTTGTTTTTTGTTTTTTTTTTTTTTTTAGACGGAGTCTCGCTCTGTCGCCCAGGCTGGAGTGCAGTGGCCGGATCTCAGCTCACTGCAAGCTCCGCCTCCCGGGTTCATGCCATTCTCCTGCCTCAGCCTCCTGAGTAGCTGGGACTACAGGCGCCCGCCACCTCGCCCGCCTAGTTTTTTGTATTTTTTTAGTAGAGATGGGGTTTCACCGTGTTAGCCAGGATGGTCTCGATCTCCCGACCTCGTGATCCGCCCGTCTCGGCCTCCCAAAGTGCTGGGATTACAGGCTTGAGCCACGGCGCCCGGCCTTCTACAGGTTTTATAACCTGCACAATCCACACAAAGCCCTGGACATGTGACATTCCCTATGACACAACTAGGGTGCAAACTGGAGCCTAAGTTCAGAACCAGGACGTCAGCTTGTCAGGGTCACACAGCTAAAAACTGCCAAGGTCTCCAGGAAGGCAGAGAAACAGACAGTTCCACGGGCTTCCCAAGGCCAGACCACAAGCCGAGCTATGGCCAGGCCTTGTGACCAAGTCAACAGCCGCCACTGCTGGGGTAATGCTGAGGTCGGAATGCAGAGTTGGGGGCGGGGCAGAAATAGCTTCCGCTGGCTGTGGGCCACCAGCTATAGAGGAACCTTTTGTCCAGCAAGGAATGAAAGGTAAACAAAAATATCCAAGAAAGAAAGAAAACTTGACAGCAATAGTAAAGGAATTCCGGAGGCTCAGATGAGAGGATTGTTTTATTGAATGGCTGAACTCAGCCAGGGACAAAGAACCATTGTTGGTGGGGCATTGCCAAGGTCCTGGTGAGAAACCAAGTGGGAAATGGAGAAGGAAGGACTGGACCCAGGGACAGTGTCACCTGCCATCACGCTGGAGGGCTGTGGGTGCAGCCGTGCGGGGAGGAGGGGACGCCTTCCGTCCTCAGCCCTGCCTGCTGGTTCAGCCTCACAGGGCATCCGGACTCCCCAAGAAAGCGGCACCGCATGAGCTGCAGAGCGGAGAGAGGGCCGGCAGGTGCAGAGGCCTGGCCCTGACGTGCCTCGGCGCCGTGACCCAGGGTTAAAACTGCTCTACAGTCAAGCTTCAGACTTTCCAAAAACCACGTTTCAAAGCAGTGGCCATCGAGACCAAACTGCAAATCATTCGTTGCTCCGGTTCTTAATTATTTCAGGGAACCGAGGACACACGAATAAAGGACGGCTAATGTCCTAGAAAGGAAAGAGAGTTTGCTCAATCAGCAAATTAATTCTCCCTCAATTCATAAACAGATAACAGGGATGAGTGTGCATCTCCCAGCCCTCACGGAAGGCCTGCCCCCGCCAGAGCAAGCTGGAGCTTCTCCCCCGTGTGGGGAGGCAGCAGTGGGTGGGATTGAGGCAGGAGCAGCACTTGTTTCAGATTCAAACACCACACACAGGGATTGTCGATGAACTCTGACATCTGAAATAGGGCATCAGTGGGATCTGAGGTGTCCAGAGGCCTTCGAAGAGGGCGGCAGCTTCAGATGGTGTCCCCCATGTCCCCCAACACGCCGCTTGTGATGCTGAGTGACCAGGGTTGATGCAGAGGCTCCCCACCAGCCTGCCTCACGTTGTCATCTTTCCACCCGCCGGGCTGCGAGTCACAGGAAATCCCAATAACGGGGACATAATCTGTGGGCACAATCACTGTTTCGGATTCCGTCTAGACGCTCGGACGCAGGCCAGCGCTCGGGTTCCTGCAGCCACTGAGTGGTTGTGGTACGAGCTGCCCGTAGGCTTCCTGCTCTGCTGTCCTCGGAGACAGAAGCCCCTCTCCCTCCGTGTTTGCTGAACCGCCCCCAGCTCAGAACGGAGACACGGCCACGTCCGAGAGTGAGAAGAGCGTGTTTTCTTCCAACCGTCTTATCCAGCAGAAACCCTTTTCCAAACGTTCCGTCTGACTTTCTTGCAGCAGCCGTTGGCTCGGGATGGGGCTTGCTCCCACGACCTAGCCGGAAAAGCAGCTGGAAAAGTGCAGTCTGACGTTTTCAGCCAGTGTGGGGTGATGGACGGACAACTTTAAGAAAGCAAGCAAGTGACAACAGATTCCGCCTCCTCGCTGCCTGGGCACCTCTGTTCCCTCTGCCCTCGCGCCTGTCCACCCTCTGTTCCCTCTGCCCTCGCTGCCTGCCCACCCTGACGCTTCCTATTCTTAGAAAACCCTACGTATCTGGAGAGCTCCCCACTTCCCCCCATGCTGCCACGTGGTCACTGGATTACATCCAGCTCCGTACAACACACTTCTCCAGCTTCCAGGGCCGTTCTTTGAATGTGAATGCCTTCATTTCAGAGATGCCATCTCTACCTTTGTGTGCTCCAACCTCACCTCCTCATGTTCTCATCTCACCCTCACACTAAGCCCAGTCTATGCCACTCACAGGCTCTGCTCAGTAACTCTTTTTTTTTTTGAGACGAAGCCTCATTCTGTCACCCAGGTTGGAGTGCAGTGGTGCGATCTTGGCTCACTGCAACCTCCACCTCGCAGGTTCACGCGATTCTCATGCCTCAGCCTCCCTAGTACTGGGATTACAGGTGCCGGCCACCACACCCAGCTAATTTTTGTATTTTTAACAGAGACGGGGCTTCACCATGTTGATCAGGCTGATCTTAAACTCCTGACCTCAGGTGATCCACCCCCCTCAGCCTCCCAAAGTGCTGGGATTACAGGCGTGAGCCACCAAGCCTGGCCTCTGCTCAACAACTCTTGATGAATGAATGAATGAATGAGCAAGTGAGTGAACAATTGAATGGGTTCAAAGATCACCTACACAGTGCTCATACCCTTTGGAACCTTTGGCGTAACCACGAAGGAAACAGATAGCATGACCCTCTCTAAGTCAACAGGGCTGTGAGTGGCCACTGGTTTGGATGCTGTGTCTGCTCAGGGAAGAAGGAAATGAGGACTGTTGTCCCTCAGTGACATGGAGCTATTTTCAGGGTGTCCAGACCTCAGTGTGACCCTTATGTTAGTCCATCTAGAAACTGTGGTTCTTAAAGTCCCACAGGAGACTGTGACAGTGGATCCATGCCATTATACATTCCACCAAACCCAGAGACTTCGAAGCACCAAGAGGGTGCTCTGATGTCAGCCGTGGGCCTTGGGCGATGATGATGTCAATGCAGATTCCTCACTTGCAAGAAACGTTCCCCATGGCAAGGATGTTGCTACCAGGGAGGCTGTGCATGTATTGGGGCAGAGGGTATCTGGAAATTCTCTGTACCTTCCACTCAGTATTGTTGTGAACCTAAAACTGCTCAAAAAGTAAAGTCTATTAAAATAAATTAATGAATTTTAAAAATGTACAATGTACCCTTGGCGGGGGGGCAGGAGGAACCCAGTATGTGTGTCTGGTTCCCGTTGCTGCTTTCCCAGCAAGTCACACGGTGTAGTGACTTACAACTGCAAACTGCCTGTCTGCAGTCCAGCGGGTCAGGAGTCCGGCATAGCGTGGGTCTCAAGTGTGTGCACAGCACAGGTCCCTGCACCTCTTTCTGGAGATGCTAAGGGAGAGCCCACTCTGCCTGCCTGCCCCAGCTTCTAGAGGCTGCCCTCCATCCTTAGTCGCTGGCCCCTTCCTCCATCCTCAAAGCAAGGTCAGGGGGTCCTTCTCACGTTGTATCTCTGACCCCCGTATAGTGAGTGCTTGTAATTGTGTGCTGACTTCACATCCATGTTTATATAGTACGTTTAGGCCAGGCATGGTGGCTCATGCCTGTAATCTCAGCAATTTAGGAGGCCGAGGTGGGCAGATCACCTGAGGTCTCGAGTTTGAGACAAGCCTGGCCAACGTGGCAAAAAAAAAAAAAAAAAAAGTAGCCAGGCGTGGTGGCCCGTGCCTGTAATCCCAGCTACTCATGAGGCTGAGGCAGGAGAATCACTCGGACCTGGGAGGTGGAGGTTGCAGTGAGCCGAGATGGGCCTCTGCACTCCAGCCTGGGTAACAGAGTGAGATTCCGTCTAAAAAACAAAAATAGTAAGTTTAACCTTCTCGTACAAGAAGCAGGGCTCTGTCACCCTTGACGCAGTTCCCAGTACTACACCCCACCCAGTGCTTCACCCGGCCCCGGAGAGAACGTTCCACCCCACCCAGTGCTTCACCCGGCCCCGGAGAGAACGTTCCACCCCACCCCGTGCTTCACCCGGCCCCGGAGAGAACGTTCCACCCCACCCCGTGGCTTCACCCGGCCCCGGAGAGAACGTTCGGAGGCATCTCTCCCGCCTACCGTGCTGGGCTCTCGCTTTCCCGCACGTCTGTGAAAGGACATTCAGACATTTGTCATTGAACTTGAAGGGACCACGTCTCATTCACGGTCTGACCTCCTGGAGCTCGTGCCTGCTGGCTTTGAACCCACCGATTAAAGCTCCCGCAGGAAACCTGTTTGGATGACGCACCGGGCCCAGTAAAGGCGCTGGCTGAGAGGTCTCTATTCTCCCTCTGCCTGTGCCCTGATCTCCACGTGCCGTGTACTCCTAGGACCTGTGAGGACTGAAAGCTTTTAAACCTTCACATTAGGGTTGTGTCGTTGACACCGTGCCCACAGTCCGGCCCCTGAGGGCTGGCGAGGCCCAGGAGCCCCGCGGACACGGACTCCCTGCTGGTGCTCTTTCGTCCAGGCCTCTCAGCAGCTGGGGCCGAAGTTACCAGCTAAATCGATAGAGTGTCGGTCAAACATCTTCCCCGCGGCCTTGGAACACAGCTGGTAAAGTTTCTCTTATTTTGAGGATTTATGTGATTAGATTGGGTTTGCCCGGATAATCCATGGTAATCCCCCGTCCGTAACCGTAATCCCATCTGCAAAGCCCTTTTTGCTGCATACGGTGCATATTCATAGGTTCTGGGGATTAGGGGCTCCTTAGGCCGTTCTTCTGCCCACCATGGGTGTGAAAGATCCACCCTGGGAACTTGGTCTGGGGAGTCTCAGGTCACACCTGTGGCGATTCAGACCTAGTGTGTCTGGGGCCAGGCCCAGGGACCGGTGGGTGAACAAGTGCCCAGCCAGCTCACGCAGGTGGCCTGGGGAGCACCACTTGAGAAACACCAATTTGGCATGCACACCGGGCTGCCACTCCCATGGCTTGCCCTGATGGCCCCAGGGGCCCCTGGAGGCAGAGAGGAGGAATACTGACGCCCACTCTGAGGCTGGAGGCTGGCGCTCAGGCTGGGAAGAGGGTGCCTTACTGACCAGGACAGAGAGGCGGCTGGGGCTCCAGTCTTCGGGCACACAGTTGGGTGCGGCTGTGCAGGGGGTGGGTGGCCCCTCCCACAGCTCCCCGCAGGCCTTGACGGTAACTGAGCCCTGCCCCGAGCCTGCCACCCTGGACCTGCAGGAGGCACCTTCCACAGGGCTCACGCCTCAGAGCGCCCCACCCACAGGCCTCTGCTCCAGGAGAGAATTCCATCCGCAGGGAGGCTGCTGGCGCTGGGCCCTGCCAGAGCCACTTCCCTTGCAGGCGCTGCTGCGTGTGCGTCACCTGTGCCGCGTCACCTGTGCTGTGTCACCTGTGCCGTGTCACCTGTGCTGCGTCACCTGTGCTGTGTCACCTGTGCCGCGTCACCTGTGCTGTGTCACCTGTGCTGTGTTCTGATCTAATTGTTTGTAATTATAAAGTAGTGGGATATAAAATACTAATTGAAAATTGTCGGTGCTTACCTTCTGGAGTCTGGGGAGAATGTGTGCATGTCTGGTTACTAGGAAAAGGATTGTACTTTCCAGACCATAGATCTGTCACCGTTAAGGCTCAAACACAGCGCCCGATGAGTCGGCACTGGGACATGCTTTGCTGGTTCCCTTTACCTGGGGCTGAAGTCTCCCCCAGTTCTGTGAATGAGAGAGCCACCAGATTCGATGTGCTGTGATGCCACCACTACCCTGTCAGGGGTTATTTATCTTGTTGACTTTCAGAATGGGTGAGTTTAGCGAGCCTCACAATGGTCTCTGCATAGCACGGAATATGAAGAGACGGCCAGGCTGGGGTGCGTGGCATTGAGCTCCTGCCTTGGGGAAGGGCAGCAGGAGGGGCAGCCAGCCCCGTGGTCCCTCTTCCCCTTTCCACACACCCCACCAGTTCACTGCCCCAGGTGACCGTGTTCTCACTGTGCAGGGATTTCCCAGGACAAGGGGAGCCCAAAATGACAAATAGGCAGCTGCACCCTGTCGGGACTGTGGGATGTGATGGAGACCAGACTCCTGAGGAAGGCGTTGCCTGTCAAACTCCATCAAGGTCCGAACCTCCCCAAACCCTCACCTCCCGCCCTACTCCGGGAGCACATCCCTGGCACAAGTCCACAGCATCTGCGCAGGGCGCCTGCAGGCCTGGCCTCCCAGCTCACCGGCAGCAGGTGGCTGCAGTGTCCTAGGGTCAGTCACACTGTCACACAGACACCCACAGAGGTCCCTGCAAAGGGTGACACAGGAGACACACACAGCCCTCCAGGCTCCCTTCCCCTTTCTGCCATCTTCATGCAGACGAGTTCCATGAACACGCTCTGGATTTTACATGAACACAAAATGAATTTATGTAGCATTCTGCCACTGGGATTTGGCGGTTTATCTGTCAGAGCACCTCGCATTACCTGAACAAGTACATACCTCCAGCCAGAAAGTAAGTTCCAGGGGGCAAACACAGTTCCCACTCCCACCGCGCCCTCCGTACCTGCAGCACCTGGAACACAGCAGGTTTCAGCAAACAGTTTTTGGATGAATGAATGAACAAGTGAACAAACGAATGAATGAATGAATCTGTGTGCCGAGAGACCTTCCCATGCCCTGACTTTGCCTACTCACCATTTCTTCAGCACAGACGCCCCTGCGGGTGCAGAAAGGCCGGACGCAGCCTCTGGGAGCTGTGGCCACACTGCCTGGCTTCACCTGTCAGTCTCTGCCGGGCATGGGCGCGGCGCAGCAGGGACCCTGGGATCTCCTTCACCGTGTGCTCCCAGCTCTCGCCGGGATGCTTCTGGTGCAGTAGGGGCTCAGCAAACGTGTGTTCTGTGACTGAACGCATAAACCAGTATTTGTGAGCACTTGAGTCCACACAGCACTTTCACACACAAGGCCCTGCGCACTCCAGCTCCGTTTGACTCCTAGCTTCAGGGCGAGGGTTATGGTAACAAGGACGGCATTATCTGGATCTGCTGGTTCTTGAGTTACAGATAGCAAGTACTAAGAGAGCAGATATTTCTTTAAGATGTGAAAAAAATATCATTTTAGTTAATCTTTTTAGTTCCTAAGTTAGGATACTAAGGTTGTTGCCCAGGAGATTGAAGGGCTAGTTGCAGTTTAATCCATTTGATCTTCACAGTAATCTCCGAGGCATTAACATCCTCATGATAAATCCCAATTTTGGTTCAGGAAGGTTGAGTGACGGCTGGCTGCACCGTGTGGGTCCAGTCAGAGAGCTCAGCCACAGGGCTCTCTCTCCCCTTGTGCTCCCTTCAGAAACCCAAGAGGCTACCTACGAATAGTAACAGCATGGCCTGGATTTTCTGAGAAAGTCCCAATTTTAAACAGGTTTTCCACTCTGCCTGTAAGTGCACTAGAACGTACACAGCTCCCGCTTGGAGAACGCGGTCCCCATTCTTCCAAGGCACAGCTCAAGCAGACGTGGCCAGCCTTGCAACTGCTCACTCAGACTCTGCCTGCTGTGAATTGAGCCCCTGAAACCACTGTACTGCCGTGCCGCTCCCCAGACCCCCATCCCCTGCCTGCCAAGCTTATTCTCTTACTCCCATCCCCACCATAGACCTCCCACCCTCTGGGAATTCCACAAGGGGCCAGCTGGGCAAGCCCTTCCTATTTCTTTGGCCTCCGAGACTTCAGGGGTCCCAACAATGAGTACAGTAAGCTCAGGGAGGGCTACAGACCGGGGGGACAGGGCCCCCAAATCACAGCCAGTTAGTCACCTCACAAAACACCACTTCAAATAATTGGCTTCTGTGCCTGTGAAAATGTAGGTCAGTGCCTCAGCGCAACAAGAAAAAAGCATGACCGTCCAAGAGAAAGACAGAAGGGGAGTAATTACAAAATATAGATTAAATAACCATCAGATAACAAGCCGAATAATAAGCATCAACACACGAGATAAAGGAAAGCAATTAAGCCAATGGATTGTGGCAGGTTCCTGCGCTTGTCACGCGGCCCCTTCCCCTTTATGGCAAATGCGACTCTGGGCCCCGAACACGCTTTCTCTTCTCTCTGCTCCACACTTGGCTCAGCCCCAGGAGGGGCTGATCTTTGTCCCAGAAGAAATCAGGGCCTGGTCCTGCTGCAGGTTTTGAGGCTGGGAAGCAGTGCTTGGATCCTGGAATAAGGGGACCTTCGGGATGTATGCGGCGTGCGGAGAGCTCCATGCCTTGCACTAAAGTCAGCCCTGGAGAGCCGTTCTACACGAGATCCTCCAAAGACTGTGCCAAAAACTCTGGTTTCAATGGAGTTGTCTGAATACCTTTATAGCTTCACCCCTTCTGTTGGCAATTTTACCACCAGAGGAGGGGAGGTGTCTGGAGACCTCTCTTGACCAGGTGCCGGGACACCTGCACTGGGTTCTGTTAGTCGGGTGTTAACCTACTGTGTGACCTTGGGCAAATTAACTAACCTCTCTGGGCCGCTGTGTCTTTGTCAGTAAGAGGAGAGTCCCGGGAGAGTCTCTATAATGCGTTGCTCTTCCTGCCATGGGGCCAGACAGGCCTCCTGTCTGCTGAGTGAGTGGGGCCTGTCTTGACTAAAGCCAGCAGAAGAAAGGCCGCCCTCCCCAGGCCCACCCAGCAGGTTCAGGGACTCACCGAGCCATGAGGGGCCAGCGCATCACCAGAGCTTCCCCCAGGCCCGTGCAGGGCTCCTGCTCTCCTCAGGGCATTCCTCCACTTGAAGCAGAATTTGCCGGCCCTTGTGGCCGAGTCCCTCAGCTTCCTCCGGGGAACGGGAGGCCCAGGGTGTTGGAGGGACCCCACTCCCCTGCCCCGAGCTCCTGAGCTCCAGCAGGCCTGGTGTCGTGAGGAGGCTGCCTGGGCTAAAGATGCCCTGGGACTAATCCCAGCCTCCATGCTTGCTAGCCTGCCTGGGGCTTTGAGCAAACCACCTCCCATTCAGACACAGTTTCCTTACAGGGAGGGCAGGCGTACACAGCAATGATCACAGTGTAAAAAACACGGACCACACCCAACTCACAACTCACATAAGCATTCAAAAGTGATGGGGACTTTTAACACCACAGTTCTCACAACTCACGCATGGCAGGCCTGAAACCAGGATCCAGGCATCCTGTGAGACCCCTGTTCTTCCGATGGCAATGTGTTGCTTCTGGAAAGAAACAGCACCTGAACCTCCCGCCCCTTAGACACCACTAAGCAGAGGACCTGGGCAGAGGTCCACGCTGGCTAAAGGGCAGTGACTTCGATCTTGAGCACAGCAGAAATGGGGCACGGGACGGGGCAGAATCCCTGAGCTCCAGTCTCACCCCCACAGTGGGGCAGCTCTGCTGGGCGACGTGGCAGGACTCTCGACTCTTCTGCCCCTCCTATCCTAGTCTCATCGTCAAGCCAGCGTCGGGGAGCATCGGCCTCCATAACTTCACAGATGCGTGGAGAGGACCTGCCAGGAAAGGCTTTAAGAAAATACCAACACTGGTCCAGTGGAAACATCTGTCATGGTAAGGGGCTTTTTAAACTTTGTGTTATGATGACAATCAGAAAAGATGACGAATGTGAAGGCATTTCGTGGATGTTAAACCCTTCTTATTAGGAAGGCTGGACGGGCTGCTCCAGAGCTGAGAGAGGACCTGGCTTGCCAGTGGACACAGGACACCCAGCCTTCCTTCCCCTGGGCACTCTCCCCCGGTCTGCCTGACGGGGTATCGTGCTGAGAGAGGACGGCCGTGGGCAGGCTCCCAGTTGGGTTTGTTTGCCTGGTGAAAACCCTTCTGTTACAATCCCATTTATCGAAGCAGCTTCCATTTGTCAGAAAGGGCAACTTTGCATAATAAATTACATTGGTGTAATCAAATATTTCCACAGATTGAATTAGGTTTAATTTGTTGTCCTCAAGACGGCTCCCCTCCTTCCCAGCAGAGGTGGCCGCCCCTCCTGCTGCTCCCCTTTTGTCTCTTGTGCCGGGAACAGCCCCTAAAGCAGCCTCTAAGACAAGCCCATGGCAGGGCCTGCCCTGAGACCCCCACGGCCTGACTGGATATAGTCGGGTATTTGGCTGGAGGGCGGACGTGATGATCCCAGATGCCATATGGGCTTCACACTCAGGCTCTATGTCAGTGTGGGCAGAGCGTTTACCCCGTTCTTTTTAATAGCTGCAAAGTATGCTCTTCTATGGATATAACACAATGATTTATCTCTATTAAGGGAACAGATCTGCGTGGAAACTCAGCCACTTATTAACTTGGACAAGTTGCTTTATTCTTAAGTCTCCATTAAATCTTCTGTAAAAAGAAGATAACACGTGCTTTGCAGACCTCACAGGACAGCTGTCAGGCCCTGTCATAGCTCTTTTGGGCTGCCAAAACAAAATACAATAGACTGTGTAGAACCACAGAAACTTTATTTCTTACAGTTCTGGAGGCTGGGGAGTCCAAGATCAAGGCACTGATATACTCTGTCTGGCACAGGCCCACCTCCCGATTCACAAGCAGCCGGCTTCGTGCTGTGTCCTCACGTGGCAGAAAGGGCATGAGGGCTCTCTCAGGCCTTTTTCATAAGGACACTCATCCCACTCACGGATGCCTCATCATTCCCAAAGGCCCCACCTTCTCACACCACCACTTCGGACATTAGTTTTAACATAAGAATTTGGGAGGACACCAACGTTCCGTCTACAGCAACGGCCATTTCCCCAGATTGAGTGATTGCCACGTGGCAGGAAAGCTCCACACCATGTAAGAGCTCCACACACATCATTCCATCCTAGAGCAGCACTACAAAGCAGGATGGCTATCCCCACCTGCAGGTGAGGAAACCAAGACAGAGAGCTGACTTCCCATTTCCAAGGCTGCATCACTGGTAGGCGACACGGCTGGGCCAGTAACAGGCCCAAGAGCACCATGGTGTGTGGAAGCCACTGAAAGTGGAAAAGCTCCACTAGGCCCACCTCTGCGGGGTCAGGGACAGTACAGGGGGTGCCCCGGGGGTGCCAGGGCTGCCCACCGAGCTACAGGGGGTGCCCCGGGGGTGCCAGGGCTGCCACCGAGCCACCTGCTGATGCCTTATTCTGCTCTGAATGGACCAGAAGCCCAGTTTGCCAGAAGGTCAGCAGGAAGGGGCTAGACCCCCCCTCTAGCATCCAGGCCCACCTGCTTGGCCCCAGCTCCCCAGCCAGTGCTGTGCCTTCAGCAGCGACTTCACTACTGTCTTAATCCTGCTGCTGTTACTACAGTTTTGTTTCCTGGCGGTGCCCCCAATGCACAGCTCACTGCATCACACATGCGTGTTGTATGGAATTAAATTTCCTCTAAACGATTTAAAAGAAACAAAATTTAAAGCAGCCAGTCAATGGATGTGAATAGGGAGAGGGTTTCATGGGTGGGAAGCAGAGACAGCAGGAGAGAGAGGCAGTGAGGACCCTTCCCCCCACGGGCCCCTCGTATTTCTGGACTGTGAACTCCAAGGAGGTGATCAGCGGGAGGCCATGGCGAGAGGCAGGCAGAGTGTCCCATTATGGGCACGTGACAAGTCACAAGCTGGGATGCAGAAAAGCAGGTCTCTCCCACTGCCAGAGAGCAGCATCAGCATCAGCGTCAGCATCAGCGTCAGCATCAGCCGTCCACCATCAGCATCAGCCGTCCATCATCAGCATCAGCCGTCCACCATCAGCATCAGCCGTCCACCATCAGCATCAGCCGTCCACCATCAGCATCAGCCGTCCATCATCAGCATCAGCCATCCGGCATCAGCATCAGCCGTCCACCATCAGCATCAGCCATCCACCATCAGCATCAGCCATCCACCATCAGCATCAGCCGTCCACCATCAGCATCAGCCATCCGGCATCAGCATCAGCCATCCACCATCAGCATCAGCCGTCTACCATCAGCATCAGCCGTCCAGCATCAGCATCAGCCGTCCACCATCAGCATCAGCCGTCCAGCATCAGCATCAGCCATCCACCATCAGCATCAGCCATCCATCATCAGCATCAGCCATCCGGCATCAGCATCAGCCGTCCACCATCAGCATCAGCCGTCCACCATCAGCATCAGCCATCCACCATCAGCATCAGCCGTCCACCATCAGCATCAGCCATCCGGCATCAGCATCAGCCGTCCACCATCAGCATCAGCCATCCGGCATCAGCATCAGCCGTCCACCATCAGCATCAGCCGTCCACCATCAGCATCAGCCGTCCACCATCAGCATCAGCCATCCGGCATCAGCATCAGCCATCCACCATCAGCATCAGCCGTCTACCATCAGCATCAGCCGTCCAGCATCAGCATCAGCCGTCCACCATCAGCATCAGCCGTCCACCATCCGCATCAGCCGTCCGGCATCAGCATCAGCCGTCCGGCATCAGCATCAGCCGTCCACCATCAGCATCAGCCATCCACCATCAGCATCAGCCGTCCACCATCAGCATCAGCCATCCACCATCAGCATCAGCCATCCAGCATCAGCATCAGCCGTCTGGCATCAGCATCAGCCGTCCACCATCAGCATCAGCCATCCACCATCAGCATCAGCCATCCACCGTCAGCATCAGCCGTCCGGCATCAGCGTCAGCTGTCCACCATCAGCATCAGCCGTCCGGCATCAGCGTCAGCCATCCAGCATCAGCATCAGCCGTCTACCATCAGCATCAGCCGTCCAGCATCGGCATCAGCTGTCCACCATCAGCATCAGCCATCCGGCATGCTCCTCACAGCCTGTGCACTTGTCACACTGGGAGGGTCTCCTCCTTGGCCTTCCTGCAACATGCACCATGACGGGGCTGCTGTGGGCAGGAACCTGGGACCAAATCCAGCCACCACCCGCGTCTGTAAAGAAAGTGTTATGGGAACACAAGGCCACAAGGAACTGAGCCAAGCCCACGCTTTTAGCGACTGTCTATGGATGGTTTGCTACAATGACTGCATTTAGTAGTTGTGAGAGAGACCATATGGCCCACAAAGTCTGAAATATTTGCTTTCTGTCCCTTTCCAGGAGAAGTCTGCTGATGCTGGCCTCGAGAGAAGGTCGGGGACTCCATTCTCCACCACAAGCAGCTCCAGCCCCTTCCTGCCTCCTCTGCTCCCATCCCCGGTCTTAGAACAAGGGCAGCTCCCAGCAGGGTCATATTCAAGATATTTAACAACTGGTGTGATGCCACCACCACTCACAGCAGAAGCCTCAGACCTGGGGCAGAAAGGGTGCTGAGCCCCTAAGTGGCCCTTGGATTCCAGGAGGCTCAGGGGCCATCAGGAGGCCAAGGAAGGCGAGGGCGGCACGGACCACAGGGAGATGGGCACTGGGAGACTCAGGGCTGTCTACCAAACAGCACAGCCACAGTGGGGCCTGTCAACACCCCACCAGGCATACACGAGAACTGAGAAGAGGAATGAGGGCCAGAAGCGTGTTTGCAAGCCCAGCCGCCACGTCTCTTTCCTCCCTCGACCGCAGTGAACGAAGCAGGAGAAGGTGAGGCTTTGGTTCCAGGCCTATGTGCAGTTTCCGGGTCAGGTTCCCAGCTGAGCGGGCATAGAGCTGCCTGGCACATCCCAGACCTGCTCAGCCTCCCTGGCGGCTGCCTGCCTTGGGCCGCCTGCGGCAGCCTCATCTCCCCATGCTGGGGAGGATGGATAAGCGCCGGCCAGAGGGAAAACTGCCCAGGGTGTCTCTCAGCACGTTCTGGCCGTGGTCTGCAGAATAATCTTTTTTAAAAATAAATCCAGCTGGAGTCTCAGCTGAAAACAGCTTCCTCAAAATGGCAGGATAAATTGGACACTTTATTTCAGTGGTAAAATAGCTTGGCTGCTGAATAACTGGGGAAAGGGCTCATTTCGGCAACGTCATTTCAGGCTGGAGTCTCAGGCTCATCCGGCGTGGGCAGCGGCCTCTCCCACTGTGCCTCGCGCGGACGGGTGAGAGGATGCAGGACCCTGCCTGGCCACGTTGGATGTCCTGGGTGGTCAGATCAGTCCTAGAACGGTCATGACTTCTCCGATTTTTCCCAGTGGTCCAGGTTCCCCAAAGCACTGCCTCTGCTCTGTCCTGAGGGAGCACAAGCCTTGTCTGCTTTCCTGAAGATGGTTACATCTGAAGGCTGGACCTCTGGATGCTGTTTTGATCCAAGAGAAAAACTCTCAAATGAATCCTGACATTGAATACCGATTTAGAATAAAAACGAGTGAGGCGGTATTTCTCCTGGAGTGCGTCTTCTGTGGTGTCGACTAAGGAACAGAAGTGTCTGCGCTTTCAGGGTGAGCAGACCTTTATTAGTCTAAGGCTGCAGAAACTCACAGGGCCCGTCTCCAAACTCTGACTTGTTTAGCCCTCACTAGAACCCCAAGAGAGACACAATTCTCTTTTCTCCATTTAACAGTTAGAAAAACAGAGGATGCAAAGACTTACATACCTCTTCTCAAACTACAGAGCTGCAAATGGAACCCAAGTCCTCTAATTCAAAATGCCACATGGACTGTGCATGTTCCACCAACCAGAAAGGAACGGTTCTCTCTGGTTAGTGTAAGTGTCTTTTGAAACTGAACCAACAGACAGACAGCATGGGGCTGTGGATGAGGCATGAACTGTAGAAACTGAAATCTCTGTTACCCATCTACCTCTTGCCCTGGAAGGTTCTGGAAGGATTCTACAGACTTGAGTTGACATATGTTCATTCTGCACCCATTCCCATCCAATTTCCTTAACCCTGAATCCCGTGGTGCACACCAGACGGTCATTTAAGGGAAGGACCCCATGCCCTGACCTGCTTAGCCAGCTGTGCCTTCATCTGCACCATCAGCCGAAGGGAACACGCTCCATCTTGCAGGGGCACAGCAGAATTCACTTTTGGAATTAAGAGAAAAATGTTAACTTCTTCTTCTGAGTAGAATGCAGTAGGTCATAAGAGAAAAATACTTCTTCTGCAGTAATTAAAATAAGCAGAATAAAATTTTTAAAATCATATTTTTAAAGGCACTGAAATTCCAGACACAAAAGAGCCCTGCCCAGGTGAGCTGAGGCTTGCAAGTTATTCTTTCCCAGTGGGCACATTTGCTGATTCTGGGTTTAGATCCGTGGCAGTGCCTGGCCCGGCCTTGCTGGAGGAAACTCTGACTCGTGAAGCTTGCAGCCATTGAATAGGGCAGGAGCAGGGAGCTGGATGCTGGAGCTACCTCAGCACACAGCTAGTTTCTGCCATGGGACCTTTGCTGATTCAGGCAAGGAGACTGTGGGTGCAGCTCAGAGCTAGGCCTGATGCTTCTAAAAGTCAGGTGAAATCACCTGAGGACTCTTGTGTTCAGGAAACAAAGGTGGGCCAGGGGTCAGGGGGTCTGCCTCAAAAACACTGCAAGTCTCTCCATCAAGATATTCGCTAGGTTTTGAGCCTTCTTGGACAGTGAGGCTGGAGTCCAGGCTTTGGGACCCTGAAGGACAACAGGGAACATCTCACAGTTCAGGGCTGAGGCAAGCAAGGGCAAACCAGAGACAGGCTGAGTTTGTATTGTTCCTTTCTTTTGCACTCTGCATATCTGTATTTAAAATTCATGTTGTCGAGATGCTGTGCAGGTGGGCATTGCCTTTTAACCCAGGCTGCATCTCTGCTTTCTGATCAGAACCTTCCGTCCGTTTCCTCAGAGTCTAACTGTATTGGCAGGTGTGAATCTGCCTTCTGACCAATTGTTTCCATTTTCTCCTTTGGTTTTTGCTGTTCTGTGGCTCCTTTTCTGTCTTATTTTAGGTCCGTGGAATACGTTTCAGCGTTCCATTGTGTTCTCTCTATTAGCTTTTAGGCTAGACCTCTTCGTTATTAGGTTAGTAGTTACTCTAGGGATTACAATATTTGTCCTTCTCCCAGTATAATTAGCATTAATATTGTGTCACTTCACACCTGGCCCTCCACTCTTCCTGCTTCATATTTCACACATGAAAGAACTTTGAAAAGGTTTAATTTTATTAACCTGGCTCCATCCTTTGTGTTGTTATTGTTATACCTTTTACTTCCACATGTTAAGTTCCCTATCTTGGAGTCACATTATTTTTGCCTTGAACACATCATCTGCCTATGAAGAAAATTAATACAAGGAAACAGATGGTTCTTATATTGACTCATATATTTAATGTAGTAAACATTTAATGTATTAAACTCCTCATTTCTTCTTGTAAATACCAGTTTTTATCTGACATAATTTCCTCTCAGCCCCAAACACATTCTTTAGTATTTATTTCAATGTGGCTCTGCTGGAAACAAAATCTCACAAATTTTGATTATTAGAAAATATCTTTATTTTTGCAGCCGTATTCGAGCGGTATGTTTATTGGTCATAAAATTCTGGGTTAGCATCATTTTTGTTTTTTTCTCTCAGGTATTTAAAGTATTGCTCTATTATCTTTTGGCCTGTGTTGTTTCTTATGAGAAGTCACCGTCATGCATATAGGTGACCCTCTGTAGGTTTATGTGCTCATGCTGTTTCCAGGATTTGATCTTCATCTTTTTTTTTTTATGTAATCTGCATAGGCACAAGGTTTTCCTTGTACTTATCCTACTAAGTTATTGCCGAGCTTCTCAGATCTGTATGTAATGTTTTTCTTCAAATTCAGGAA
This sequence comes from Macaca fascicularis, assembly GCF_037993035.2. Taxonomy (NCBI): domain Eukaryota; kingdom Metazoa; phylum Chordata; class Mammalia; order Primates; family Cercopithecidae; genus Macaca; species Macaca fascicularis. The sequence continues at coordinate 132,981,174 of NC_088388.1, read as the reverse complement.
ATATTTGGCTATTATTTTTTCAAATAATTTTTACTACCACATTCTTATTATCTACTCCTTCCGGGACTCAGGGACATTGTGTCATGTTGTCTCATGAGTTAGTGACACCTTTTTCTTCATTTCTTTCCATTTCCTTTTCTTCCGTGTTCTCCAGATTGACGATCTTATTGGATCATTTCATAATTTTTTCCTTTTATTTCCCGTTTGCCATTTAACCCATCCAATGAATTTTTCGTTTAAATTATTAAGGATTTTAGTCCTGAATTTCTTTTTATTCTTGTTTATAAATTCCATTCCTTTGTTGGCAGTTCATATCTGTTCATTCATTAAAATTAATTTTATAAAGTTTTCTAACACATTTATAACTACTGCTTTGAATTTTTTGTTTTCTAATCCCAACACCTGGGCCATCCTATTTCTTCGCTTTGTTAATATTTTTATTGTATGCTGGATGTTGTGATCACACATTCTAGAAATTCTGAATTCTGTTATAATCATCTGAAGACCGTGGATATTTTTTCTAGAACCTAACTCAGTTACGAGTGGACTGCCTCTAAATGTGGCCTTGTTTCTATATTTTGTCATGGTGTAGGCCTATGAAAATCCAAGCCCTTCTAGCTGGCAAGATTCAATTTCCAAATCCCAAATTATTTTTAAAGTGTTTCACTAATTTTAGACTTTGTTAAGGTGACTATAAAGGAGTCTTGACTCTAGAATATAGTCCCTGGTCCAGAGCTGTGGGCTCCTTGGCGTTTCAATCAGATGCCCAGGCATACGATTCCTCTCATCTGACTGAGCTAACATTCTGATGCCATGGTTAACCTCTAGCACCTTTCCTCTCTTCCCAAATCCACAGCAGCTGCTCCATGGCAGACTCCCTATAGTCTCTTCCTAATCAAAAGCATCCTGGCCATTGGAAAAGAGCTCGGAGGCATCTCCACACAGGTCTCTGTGACCTCCCCATGCAGCTTTCCCTGCTCCCATCCTCTGCCATCTGAGCCTTAGTAAAACCACCAACCTAGCCCAAATTCAGCTCATGTCATTACCAAAGTAAGATAAGCCCATAGCCCTTCTGCCTAACAGAAGAAAGTGAAACTGCAGGAATAATCTATCACCTGAGTCTTTATAGTGCTTTTACAGACAATATACGGTGCACAGTAAAACAAAAAAAATCACTAGGCTGGCAAAGAAGCTATATATATATGTGTGTGTGTGTGTGTGTGTGTATATATATATATTCTAGACCATATTCTAAAGACTATAGTAACGTTAACAAAACCTAATTAAGTATGTATGTGTATATATAATTATCACATGTGTACTTAAGTATACACTTAAGTCTATATATACATAATTAGCAAGCGTGTGTGTGTGTGTATATGTAAGGTGTGTGGTGTGTATCTGCTATATATACCATAACAAACTATACTTGTGTATATACATGTATGGTATGTGGTGTGTATCTGCTATATATACCATAACAAACTATACTTGTGTGTATATATGTATGGTATGTGGTGTGTATCTGCTATATATACCATAACAAACTATACTTGTGTATATACATGTATGGTATGTGGTGTGTATCTGCTATATATACCATAACAAACTATACTTGTGTGTATATATGTATGGTATGTGGTGTGTATCTGCTATATATACCATAACAAACTATACTTGTGTATATATATGTATGGTATGTGGCGTGTATCTGCTATATATACCATAACAAACTATACCTGTGTGTATATATGTATGGTATGTGGTGTGTATCTGCTATATATACCATAACAAACTATACTTGTGTGTATATATGTATGGTATGTGTTGTGTATCTGCTATATATACCATAACAAACTATACTTGTGTATATACATGTATGGTATGTGGTGTGGATCTGCTATATACACCATAACAACTATACTTGCTAATTAAGAGAAATAACAGACCAATGATTTAGGTATTATAATTAGCAGCAAAACCTTTTAAAACTGATTTAATAGTGGTATTAATAGAAGAAAAATGATTATGTAGATGAAAAGTTGGAAATTTTGACGTGTATAATTGGAACCTATAAGGAAGTGAAAATGCAATGTCTCAGTATTAATCAATTATTAAGACCGTATTGGATTTAGGCGAACACAGAATTAGTGAACTGTAAAAGAAGTCAGAGGAAAGCACACGGAGGAAAAAGAACTAAGAATACATCCCGAGATCAAGAGACATGCGGGACACACTTGGTCCCTTGGTAGGTCTAAAAATGAGTAAAGTGAGCACAACTGAAATACTGAAATAATAGGAGTGATGGCATGCTCCAGAAGCAGTATTCAAAAAGGTGAAGACTGAAAACTGATCAAGGACAGCAACACAGAGATTAAAGAAAATCAGTAAACCTAAAGCAGGATAATTACCCAAAAATCTACTGGCAGGCATATTATAGTAAAATTGATTTTTAAAATACTTTAAGGCAACTAGGGATTAATAATATTACCTTCAAAGAAAGAAAGAGTGGTAGGAGCTGACTTCTCAAGAGCAAGTGTGGGAAACAAAAGATAATGAAATGTTATTTTTAAAGGGCCAAAAGATTTAAACAAAAATGCAAATCTTATAAAAATAAAGATTAAATTTTTTAAAATAAAGCTTGGCTAAACAAAATGTGAGCAAATTAATGGCCATCAAATCTTAACTACAATAAATACTAAAGGAAATTAATCAGTCTGAAGAAAATATTGCAGACGGAAATGGAATTGCATGAATAATGAAGATAATCAGAAAGTGAACATACGTGAGTAAATAAAAACGAATATCAGCCGTGCGCGGTGGCTCACGCCTGTAGTCCCAGCACTTTTGAAGGCCAAGGCGGGCAGATTACCTGAGGTCAGGAGTTCGAGACCAGCCTGACCAACATGAAGATACCCCGTCTCTACTAAAAATACAAAATTAGCTGGGCGTAGTGGTGCATGCCTGTAATCCCAGCTACTTCGGAGGCTGAGGCAGGAGAATCATTTGAACATGGGAGGTGAAGGTTGTGGTGAGCCGAAGTTGCACCATTGCATTCCAGCCTGGGCAACAAGAGTGAAGCTCTGTCTCAAAAAAAAAAAAGAAAAAAAAAAAGAATATCAACCGTGGATTACAACAATAATAGTAATGGCTTGTACAGTTTCAACTATATGCAGACTTAAAATGGACAGTAACTGTAGAGCAAAGGGCGGCAGTGGTGAATGTAGCTGAAAGGGTCTGAAGGTCCAACAACGTCACGGAAGTGGTAAAAATACAATTTGTATTAGAAAGGAAGACATCAAGGATGTATATTGTACTAGCTAGAGTAACTATGGAAAAAATAACAAAAAAAAAGATACATGACAAGCTAATTTAAATAATGGAATAATAGAAAATATGGGATGAATTCAGAGGAACTCAAAAAATGAGGGGAAAATAAACATAAAGCTGTTTGTACAAACAGGAAATTAATAGGAACAAAGTAACTGTAAGCCCACCCAACTCAGTAAAAACACTCAATGTAAATGGAATCCTGGTGATATTCTGCTTCTTGATCTAGGAACTCATTATCTCAGTGGGTTCAGAATGTGGGAATGTAAACTTAAGATTTCAACACTATTCTATTTGTATTCATTTATATTTTATGTATCTTTTAAAAGGCACTTTTAAGCGTTATCAAAATGTTTGCATTCTGGAAAATTATATTGCCAAAATGCCAAAGGTAATGGAAAATGAGCTTGTAAAAATATTTTCATCTTTTGTTTATGTTTGTTTTCTAATATCTTAAAAAAAAAACCTATGGATTTTGCATAGTTACCAAAAATTAAAATGGATATCTTTTTTCTTTATTAATACTAAATATAGATAAAGTATACATTAGAAGCCCATGAATGCAAAGATGGTAGTGTCATCTGGCCCTTCTCCTAAGCCCACCATTCTCAACATTTCACACTGAACGTACAAGGAACAGTCACCCCTTTCCTGCATCTGTCAATGTACCTGGGTTCCAAGTTTCAGAGCAGAAACCAAAATAGATTGGATTGGAAATGTAGGCTTCTTAGCCATTGGAGAAGCAGACAAGATGCTTGTAAGCCTGCAATATCTCTTTTCTTCTCTCTTCTTCCCTGGCCCTAAAAAACCTACCAGGATGCCTGAGCAGCATTTGGTATCCAGCAGGACAAGACTCTACTCAACACCCAAGGCAGTAGATGGAGCTGCTGGGGCTGGGATTGCAGGCTGCAGAAGGGATCCAGATAGGACCACAACGTCATTGCTGTGTGGGTGATGGAAAAAGAGAAAGAGAATTCTCTGGCCTGTTTCATTGGCTGAAAAATACTATAAATTCTTTCCAATGTCTGGGAGAAAAATTGCCCAGTTTCAGTTCCAGTGGCTGGGATGTCTGGAGTTTTCTTCAGCACAGGGAAGAGATTTAGCGTAGGGAGCTCTATGTCTCCTTCAGTCCAATTCCTAGAAGCAAACATTTCGATGTCAACAAACTCTATAGAGCAAAGTGCAGCTACAGGGATAAGTGAGTAGCTCTCAAGGCTGGCTCCTAGGTGGTCACAGTCAAATAAACCTCACCATATTTTCTCCTACTCTTTCCTCTCATAATTCTTACTAGCAACATTATATCACTTTGAGCAACTGCATGAGGGGATGAGTGTGAAGGCATGGGACATGAAGGCTCCACTTAAACATTCTATGTGTGCCCCAAACCCAGCACATCCAGAATCAGGCTTATCACCTCCCCACAAAACCTCCTTCTCCTTCAGTATTCTTTCTCCCCATTTGCCCAAACTAGAAACTTTGGAGTCATCCCGCATAGCCTCATACTCTCATTTTTCATGTATAACATTCTAACAGTGCCCTTGTTTCTACAGGCCTCATCTAAGAGTCATTTAAATCTGTCTTTTTCTGCTTCCCCCTGGCCTTCATCATCATCACTGTCCCCATCATCACCATCATCACATCATCATCACCATCATCATCACCATCATCACCATCATCATCACTGTCTCCATCATCACCATCATCACCATCATCACCATCATCACCATCATCATCACCATCACCATCACCATCATCATCATCACCATCATCACCATCATCACCATCATCACCATCATCATCACCATCACCATCATCATCATCACCATCATCACCATCATCACCATTATCATCACCACCATCATCATCATCACCATCATCACCATCATCATCACCATCATCATCACCATCATCATCACCATCATCATCACTGTCTCCATCATCACCATCATCACCATCATCATCACTGTCTCCATCATCACCATCACCACCATCACCACCATCACCATCATCACCATCATCATTGTACCCATCATCATCATCACCATCATCATCATCATCACCATCATCACCATTATCATCACCACCATCATCACCATCATCACCATCATCATCACTGTCTCCATCATCACCATCATCACCATCATCACCATCATCATCACTGTCACCATCATCATTGTCCCCATCATCACCATTATCACCATCATCACCATCATCACCATCATCATCACCATCATCACCATCATCATCACTGTCTCCATCATCACCATTATCACCATCATCACCATCATCATCACTGTCTCCATCATCACCATTATCACCATCATCACTATCATCACCACCACCATCACCATCATCACCATCATCACTATCACCATCATCATCACCATCATCATCATCATCATCATCACCATTGTCACCATCATCATCACCATCACCATCATCACCACCATCATCACCAACATCATCACCATCATCACCATTGTCATCACTGTCACCATTGTGAAAGGACCCACAAAATCACTACTGAAAACTCAAGCTGAAAACTGCTCAGGGCAAACCTGCCTCCCATTCTATTCAAAGTTATCCCTCTGCTCACTGAGATCGATGCATTTCTGATTTGCCTCCTTTGGAAAGACTAATCAGAAACTCCAAAGAATGCAACCGTTTGTGTCTCCCTTATCTGTGACCTGGAAGCTCCTCCCTACTTCAAGTCTTCAAGTCTTCCTGCCTTTGCTTCAAGTGGCCCCGCCCTTCCAGTCCGAGCCAATGTACTTCTTATATATATATTGATTGATGTATCATGTCTCTCTAAAATGTAGAAAACTGAGCTATGCCCCAACCACCTTGGACACAGGTCATCAGGACTTCCTGAGGCTGTGTCATGGGCACATCTTTCCCCTTGGAAAAACAAACCTTCTAAATTAACTGAGACCCGTCTCAGATTTTCTGGGTTCACATCATCATCATTATTGTCATTACCATCATCATTGTCATCATCACCATCACTGTCATTACCATAACTATCATCATCACCTTCAGCAACAGCATCATTATTGTCATCATTATTGTCATTACCATCATCATTGTCATCATCACCATCACTATCATTACCATAACTATCATCATCACCTTCAGCAACAACATCATTATTGTCATTATTACTGTCATTTTCATCATCATTGTCATCATCATTATCATTATTGTCATTTCTGTGGACTGATCACACTGGCCTTCATCTTCTCCCTCTACAACACACACCCAACTGCCAAGCTGGCCCCAAGAATCTCAAATCTTACTGTTTCAACTTCATTTTCAAATTCCTGAAGTTCCCATGTGGCTGGCAGGGTTAAATCAACCACTGAGGCACAGCAGAGGGTCTTGTCATCATGAGGTTGTCACTGACCTTACTGGCCTCACTCCCTGCTTCCCTTCTCTGGGCGTGGCCTCACAGAATCTCTCTCCAACACTTGAAGAAGGCACATGATTTGGCATCTCTAAGCTTTGGGTTATGCTCTTTGCTTTTTCCTCTTCCTGCGTTCTGACCCCTCCAACTCCTCCGTCACAATCTGGCACGGATGTCACCTCTCCCGAGAAGTCTTTTCTGGATCTTCGCTCCTGCTGCTTTTACCAGCCTTTGCACATCTATTTCTCTTTTTTGTTCTCAATTTTTAAGCATTTACTACATATGAAATATCACACTAAGTGCCTTAAATAATACAGCCCGTCTAATTTAATACCCATAACAATCCTGCAAGGCAGATACCATAATTATCCCCATTTTACTGATGAAGAGAATGAGCCCTAAGTCAGATAACTTATCCAAAGTCTTGGCCGGGCACAGTGGCTCATGCCTGTAATCCAAGCACTTGGGAGGCCCAGGCGGGCAGATCACCTGAGGTCAGGAGTTCAAGACCAGCCTGGCCAACTTGGTGAAATCCCATCTCTACTAAAAACACAAAATTAACTGGGCATGGTGGTGGGTGCCTGTAATCCCAGCTACACAGGAAACTGAGGCAGCAGAATCACTTGAACCCAGGAGACGGCAGTTGCAGAGAGCCAAGATCGCACCATTGCACTCCAGCCTGGGCCAAAAAGCAAAACTCCATCTCAAAAAAAAAAAAAAAAAAGAGTCTCAAATCCAGCCATAACTGAGATTTTAACCCATTTCTGAGTGCCTCTGAGTCCTGGCCTTCTCACCGAGTGGAATAGTTCCCATGGCTTTGTGCTGCCCCTGCACGGCTGTGGGCTTGGTGACAATGGACATGAGTGGTGCCCGCACAGAACAGAAGCTCCATCATTCTTCTGAAGACGGTGGCAATCCCACCATGCCTACAATGAGGAGCACACGAGGTGTCTCCAGTCTCCTGTTTTTAAACGCCACTTCAGATAACTCACTACGGCGCCAGAGGCCCTGAGATGAACAAACGCCATCCCTGTCCTTGAGGAGCACATTTCACAATAGAATCCAGCTGAAGAGGAAGGAATGCTCACAAGCCCACCGCATGTCAGGGCTGGAACTCAGCCTCGCCTTACCCGTCCTCCAGCTCCTCTCAGCCATCCTCTGAAGGGAAGGCCCCATCCCTGGACCTACCTCGGAGGCTCCTCAGACCTACCACCTGAGCCAGCCGAGCTCCAGTCTGAAATGAAGTCACTTTGAGGGAGGCCTCCCGTCCCCTCCCACTGCCCCCACCCAGAGCCGGCTTCTCCTTCCTCATCAGCTGCCCCACCTGACACCTGCCCTCCCCAGCCAGTCCCACAGCTGGTCTGGAGAACGTTCCCCATCTCAGCCTCCAGCTTCCCCAAGGGCCCAGAGCAGCACTTCGACCCCCTGTGAACAGGAGGAGTCAGACCACCCGGCGCTGCCCGGCTGCCCGGGGCAGACTCCCGTGTCCTCTGGTGAGGAGGGGCTGGGCAGCGGCCTGGGGCAGTGGGACTGCAGTGCACTCTCCTGCCAGCCTGGAGTCTCCCAGGGGCAAGCCACAGAGGTGGGGACAGGCAGAGACACTGATGCCAGGGGGCTGAGAGGGCCTTTCTCCCCCGAAGAGGGCTCATGAGCACCTGTGAACACACACAAGGGACTGTGGGACCAGCGAGCGGACTCCAACTGCCCCTCTATGGACCAGCGAGCGGACTCTAACTGCTCCTCTATGCGAGCAGCCTCAGGCAGGGAGCCACCCACAGCCTAGGCTCAGTCTGCAGAAGCCTCCAGCTCTGTGGCCCTGGGCAAGTTAAACAGCCTCAGTGGCCTTTCTTTTGCCTTTTCCAAGGTGGACACTGTGATAATAGTATCTTCCTGGTAGGGTTTTGGAAGGATGAAAGAGTTATCATATGTTAATTAGGTCGAGTAGTCTCAGGAAAATATCAATAGTGTCATTTCATCCTTGATATGGGGCCCGGTGCAATGGGGCTGTGTAGCCACAGTGAAGGGATTAGAAAGAAGGATTTCCTCGTGACTGTTGTGCTTTCAATCCGCAGAGGAGGCTCAACTTCCTTTGCCTGCTTTACCTTCATATGATGTCAAACTCCAGGAACTCCTGTGGGCCTCAGTCCCCATCCGCTCCTCCCAGAACAAGGGGAGAGGCAGCTACTTAGACCCTGAGATGAGATGCCTGGTGCAAAAACTTCCAGGCACAGAGGTGCGGCCTGTGGCGTGGAGAGTGGGCAGTCCCAGCCCAGGCTGTCCTTTCCCTGACCTCCAAGACAGGCTTGAGAGCTGTTCTCTGAGCTCCATGGGCAGTAGCCTTGACCATGGCACCAGGAAAACAGTAGTTGCTCAATAAATGTTAGACAGATGAATGAATGAATGAATGAATGAATGAATGAATGAATGAAGTTCAGGGTAAGATTGGGAAGACAAGAATTGAAGCCACAACAAAGAGCTCTTCCCCAGGCTCCTGGGCCGACGTGCTGCTGCATCCCTGGTGTGAGAAAATCCTGGGGTGAGACCCCTTCACCGTCAGCCGTTCCAAACGGCAACAGCCTCTAATGCAGGGCGTGGCCTTTTGGGCGCTGGGTGGGGCATCTCTGCAGTTCCTATAACAGTCACCAAATTGATGTTGTATTTGATGGTGTGTTGATTAATATCCTAATATAATTTATTTCTAGTTGTGTTTGAAATGTGTGTCTGTAAGTACTGATTTGACACAAATATTAAATAAAGTAGAATATTTACAAAATTCTTTACCTGGAGACTCCAGGAAAATCCATAGCTCTGTAACTGGGAAGCCTGTGAAACTTCCACTTTGACAGGGAGAGGCAAACCCCTCTGAGGGCACCGACCAACCCTGCTCTCCCAGCGGAAAGGCCTGCCCCGGAGGGCACCCGGCTTCCCAGTGGGGACCAAGAGGCTGGACAACAATAAAACAAGCCCTGGACACTTGCAAAGCTCCTCAAAAGGCAGCCCTGAGGGAGGAGGAAGTGTCTCACTTACGCCATTTGACAGTTGGGAAAACCGAGGCTCTGTGCAATTTAAGTGCCAACCACTACTAGACACCCTCCAGAAAGGAGGGTGCTCCAGGCAAAGCCCCTCCCTGGAGCTGGCCAGGGCTCTTCAGCCCCCCTTGGAGCCCAAGCCCACCCACCTGGGCACAGCCTGGGGCCCCATGTCACCCCCTCACATGCATAAAGGGCTGCGACAAGAACATTCTAATTCACGCCGCAAACATTCCTGAAAGGCTCACTGTGGGGCAGCAGAGCCAGCCTGAGAGCTGTGCCTGGCACAGCTGCCTGCCCAAGGGAAGCGGGATGCATTCCTGAGATGCGGCTGGCTCCAGGGGGCTCCAGGGGGCTCCAGCCCCACAGCAGCAGTGCAGGCTGCAAACTGTGGAGAGCCTTCCCTGGGTGTCCCCGGGATCTGTCAGCACCACCAGCAAGTGTTTTCCAAGCCCTCCTAAGCACCAGCCCCTGCCGCTCAGCCAGGGCCGGCTGGGGGCTGAGGTTACAGAGGCCGGAGAGGAGACGGCCCCTCCAGGCCTCCCCGGGCCCTGCTGGCCCCTCTCACAAGCTGCTGCACTGCAGAAAAATAAAACCTCAAACAAATTTTTTTTTTTAAGCAAGAGGAGGAGGGGGTAAAAAATAGCAGCACACAATTAGGGAGCTGCTGAACTTCTGTGCAAACTAATGAATAAACCAGCCCTTGACAACTTCCCCCAACTGCTGCCGACAGGATAATTGTGCCTAATTTCTTAATTTTAATGCCGTTGTTGCATTTGGCTTCTGCTAATGAGATGTAAATATGTGTTGCGGGTTTGTGGATTTGTTTAATTGCAGGGTATCTAAACTGAGATTGGCCAGAAGGTTAGTCTTACTTATTTTTTATTTTTATATGCCCCTGCATTCAGCAAAGACAGTGAAGCTGGGAGGGTGGTGGCTGTGGCTGTTGTTTGCCTCCGTCCCTGTCCCCCTCTTCTTTGGAAGAGAGAAAGGAAGACCTGGTGCTTCCTGGTTGAGGGCTGGTGGTTTTGAGGTATGGAAAGGGGGATGAAGGGAGGGCTACTTAAACCCTCTCCCTCCCCAGGCCAACCTGCTGCTACACCCCTCCTTGGCCAGGCTGATCAGGATACCCTTCTCCTCACCAAGGAAGGAGGAGGACGCGGACTGGGCCCAGCTGTGGACTGGATCAGCAGGTGGGGTTCAGACCAAAGCTGCATGCAGAGTGGCAGCCACACAGCAGGGGGGGGAGAGCCTGAGGTCCCACGTCTCATCTCCGACACACCAGCCTTGGGGGCATGGAGGAGCCAGTCCAGAGACTGGGGATACAGTGGATGTTCAAGCCTCCCAGCTGCGCTGCTTCCCTGTCTGAGTGCCGGGGCTGTTCTCGGCCTCACCTCCTGTCCTCAGCTGGGATATGGGTATCAACAGCCCTGTGAGGAAGGGGCTGTCATTGGCACATGGGACAACAAGGTAAGAGGTTTGTAAGTTTCTCAGAGTCACAGAGCCAAGTGGCACGACGGGGTTGGAAGCTGGCGCAGTCCCACAGCAAAGCGGAGGCTCTCAGCTGGAGTCACACTTCGTCTTATCCACACAGTCAGTCTGGCACGGATCCCAACGCCAGCCCCCACAGAAACCCACCTCTGTGCTTGGGGAACGTACCACAGCAGCAACACGGAAGAGAATCTGCTGGGCCGGCAGCTAAGGCGGATCCCAGGCCCTACTGGGAGGTCATCTCGTCTACCCCTCCGTGGCAGGGCTGTGCCTGGTCATCCGGCAGAGTTGGACCTCTCCCCACACTCACCACGTCCCAGAAGCAGTCAGGCACCCGGCAGCCTCCATGCCAGCATTTGCACCCTCTGGAGAAGGGGGCACTTCCTCAGGCCTGAGAGAAGTCCTTGATCCAAGGTTTTAAGTGGAGTCTTCGCCAGCCACTCTCAAGAACAATTTCAGATATTTAAAGAAAGACACGAGGTACCCCCTCAGGCTTCTCTTTGTAGAGATAAACCATCTTGATTGCCTCGGCCTCTCCTGAGCTAGGTTCCTCTGAGACCCTCTGACAGCTCCTCCCGGGGTCTCTTCAATGCTTTGGACCCCGGACTCACTTGAGAACCACTTTAGTCAGAGTGAGAGTAGCAAACATATTCCTTCTTGGTCCTCACAAGGAGTGATGCTTAGAAATCGGCAACGTGCTTCTTTGGAACCCTCCTCCCTGCCCCGTCCTTGCCTCTCTGCCCTCCCGTCTCTAGTCTGGGTTCCATTTCCAGACCACTTTGATGTCTTTTGGGGAAAGAAACTGATGAAACAGTGCGTCCAGGTGGCACCTTCTGTGTTACTTCTCCCAGAGGTATCTGCATTTTAACCAGGGTGTTCTGATAGACTGAGAAGATCTTAACGCCCAGCAGAAGGAATTCCTAAAGGCAAAATTTCCCAGTCAACTAAGACAAACAAACTTAACTTTAAGAAGAGAATCCTCCCATCTCAGTATTGAGGTTGGGGGGGTGTGGGCACAACCACTGTCCCTGCCAGTGCAGATGCCCTGCCTGTGTGCCCACGTCTCCCCGTGTTTCTCCTTCTCTGGGATCTTTGCACTCCTAAGTTTTCCTTCGTGTGATGCTCCCAGCTCCTGCTTCTCTCCTTCGCTTTCCTGAGTGCCTCCAGATGAAGTACAAGGTGCTCTCAGCAGGCATCAGGACCACGCACCCTCTAGTCCCAGCTCAGATGCCCAACACGAGCCTGGAGAAATACACTCCAGGACTCTTCCCCAAGGCAAAGGCTCCCAGCATGGGGAGGAGAGGCACCTGGTCTCCCATCCATCTACAGGGAACATCCTGCCCCACATTCCAGGCAACAGCTTGTCCAGCCTATGCTTGGACCCTTCCAAGAACCCACTTTCCAGTGAGCCCTTTCACCCCTGAGCAGTTCTGAGGTAGGGACGTCACTCGTCGGACTGGTCTGGTCCACCCACAGGGGGTCACACGGGGAAAACAGGAGATGGGGGACCTGGGCTCACCCTTCCCCGCGGCCATGTGTTCTTGGGCACTCATTTGTCCCCATTTGTACAGCAGGAATAATAATCTCCACCTCAGCGTGGCTATTGTGAGGACTAAGTGAGTTTACGTGTGTAGATTGCCTCCTCCACATAGGAGGGGATTGATTACTTAAAGCTCAGCCTCCTCCACATAGGAGGGGATTGATTACTTAAAGCTCAGCCTCCTCCACATAGGAGGGGATTGATTACTTAAAGCTCAGCCTCCTCCACATAGGAGGGGATTGATTACTTAAAGCTCAGCCTTCTCTACACAAGGCCTTTTCAAATTCTGTAGACAGCAGTAATGCCTCACCTCCATTCTTCTGAGACGTGCTTTAGGCATTTAGGTAAAATGACCCCACGTCCCACCACAATTCCGGTTTCTTCATGGAAATGACACAGTAACTACCTTCACTTACCCTGTTTACCTCCAACGACCACGTAACGTGTCAAATACAGTCATAAACCTGGCAAAACTGCAAAGCACTAAAACCGAGTTAGGTATCGTTCCTTCCAGTTTTCCTGTACCTCCTTCTCCTTCTATTTCCCTTTGCCGCCTGCCTCTTGCCCTTGTCTCTTTCTCTTCTTTCTTCAGCCGCCACATCGCTCCCCACCAGCCCTTTCTCTTTCTTCCTCTGCCTTCTCCACTCCGCTGCAGCAGCTGCCCTGGGCTCCACACATTCCTGCTGGCTGGGGTGCGGAGCAGAGCGGGAGGCAGACTTGGGGCCCCTCCACCAGCCTCCGAGAGAATTCACAGCTATTCATTCCCTTGCACGTGTGGTGGAAAAAAGTATATCTGCCTTCGTTTAATAATGATAATAGAAAACAACATTTATCCTAGGAAGAAAGCCAGGTGAACACTTTGCAAAGAAGATGATCCTCCTTAGCCAGCCAGTCAGCTCATGAGACAGCTCCAATGTAATTGATGATGTTGTCGATCTCACCGAAGGCCTGTGTCTCCCTGGGTTGGCTACCTGGACCCATCACAATAGCACTGAGCAAGAAAACCTGGCTGGAAAAGTGCCTCATCCATAAGCCCTTCTGACAGGCACAAGGAGTAAAATGTAGGGATATGTAATAAATTCGGCACAGTGCCCCACTGTGCCCTATTCTTGAAGAGAAATGATTCACAACCTTAGATGCTCATTAAAATTACAGAGAAATCTTTCCATGTCGATACCCGAGTCCTACCCTAGACTAAGTGTGTCTGTCTTTAGGATTCTTGTCTGGGCATTATTGTTGCTTTTGTTTGTTTTTGAGAGCTCAACAGAAAAACTGTCCAACCCTTAGGATGGTTCTCTGAGAAGAAGGGGTCTGCGGCTCTGGGTTTAGAGGTACCAGATCCCACAACCTGTTCAGTCCTCAACCTTGACCTTGTTGGAGCTCAGAAACCAATAGCCCAGAAGGCCTCAGAAGCAACCTCAGAAGTAAGAGGTTCTCTCTGACCTTCTCCTCGCCTCCTGTCTCTCAGTCATACTCCCCCCCCGCCCCCCAGACTGAAGCTGGCCATAGAAATCAGAATCCCTCTTCCCCAAGGCAGGTCGTAGATATCAGAAACCCCTTTTCCCCACAGCCAGTCACACAACTAAAATATGACTCTAATTTTTCTGTGCCTTATTTGCGTACAAACTGGCCACAAAGAAATGATCTGACCTGCCTTGTTTGACGGGAGGTCCCAAGACCCCCATTCCAGAGAGAGCTCTGCCCCTTACCCACAAAGCAGGGAGCTGCTCAGGGAGGCCGGGGAGAACCTAGACAGACAGGCCTGGCTGGTCTCCCCACTCAGTTTAGTAGCATGACATCAGACTGCTTTTGTCCAATCTTCTTTCTGTGTGGTTGTCTATACTTTGCTGAACCGAAGCATAAAAATGGACAATTTCCCCTGTAACTTTGGATCTTCATCCTGAACGCCTCCTCCATGTACACACATTAAACAAACCTGTGTGCCTTTTCTCCATCAGTCTGCCTTTTGTGAGTTGGTTTTTCAGTCAGCCTTCAGAGGGTAAAGGATAACTCTCCTGCCTTGGCCTCTAAAACCTCCTGGGGCCAGCTGGAGCGCTGGGATCCCACGCATGAGGCTGCAGACAAGAGCCCAGTAGGCAGCCCCTGCCCAAGCTCAGCCCAGAGTCTTCCTCCCGGGAAAAATGGTCATTCCAGACACAGGCATCTGGATCCCACCAGCTGCTCCTGGAAGAAACATTCCAGTACAATTTATTCTCTGGCTGAAAACGACACAGAACCAGTGTTCACATGGTGGTGAGACAGGAGACCACTGGATTGGGCCTGTGTGTAGAAGTGGACCGATTTCCTTTTTGAGCTTCCAAAGCCCCAGATAACCTTCAGACAATTCATAGAGAAAACCTAAAAAAGTAGGTAATATACTAACTTCCCTACCAATATCTACAGTGTCAACATTTGTTTGGAAAAACAAATTCGTTGCATCAGCATTTGCACCTCAAGTTTGCAGAGCAGCTCTTACAAATTGTGTAACAAGAGCCAGCCCATCTCTGCTTATGTCATCATCAGTACACATTTAACCTTCCTCACAGCCTCGACAAGGTCAACCACTCTCAGGGCAGTCAGTCCCAAAGTTCTCTGACCAGAGGAGTTTTTGTCCTGAAGTCACCGCTCCTGCCTCTGCTCCCACATCAACGAAGGCCGTCAGCGTGTACGTCCTTCCCCACGACATCGTGCAGCCTGACCTGGAAGCTGCCACAGCTTGCGTCCTGGCCTGCAGCCTTCCCAGGGCCAAACTCTGTTCTTCCCCGACCCAGAGACTTGGGTGCTTTGAGAGCTGGGAGGTGAAAGGCGTGGGTGTGTGGAGGAAGGCTGCCCGGGAGTCCGAAGACCTCAGTCTCAGCCCTGGTGGTTCCATCTGCCCTGTGCGACCTTGAGGGGAGTCCCTCATTTCTCTGGCCTGTAGATTCTTCATCAATAAAAGAAAAAGGTGACTTGAGATGGTCTCAGAGGACTTGTTAGTTCCAGTTACCTGTGGCTCATGGAGGGGAGGTGCTAGTAAAAGGGTTGGAGAGGACCCTGTGGGGGACCAATTTCTCCACACTTTTGTGTGCACCAATTCATCCCCAATATTTGATAACCTTACTCAGTCTCTGAAACTTTTATGAAAAATACTTTTAAAAAGTCTTATACATTTATTCCTCCCCAGTTTCAGTCTCTGGGATCTGGCCTCTGTGCAGACATAAGGATGTTGAAAGGAATGATGGCATCCACCAATCCAACCTCCCACTGGCACAGTCACCTAAAGGCTTGTGAAAATCTCCATTGCATCAACCCCAGTATCAAAGCCTCAGTGTGCCTCATTTTGCTAGGAGAAGTGCCACATCTCCTATCCCTGGATAGAAGGAGGGCTCCAGGAGAACTGAAGTGTGTGAGTCCCTGTGGCCTGGAAGGAGAGGAATCGGGGGCATAGTGCCAAGGACTGAGTATCCCGGGGCTTCCAGCTGCAGGAAAGGTGCCTGAGGATGGAAGCCGGAGGCCAGGACCCGGGGGACAACTCCTAATCAAGAAGCCAACAAACCACAAATTGGGCATTAATGCTGTGTTAAAACTAGAGAGAAAAGACCATTCAATGCTATGTTAAAACTAGAGAGAAAAGACCCTCCAAGTAGGAGATACGTAAGCTGTAAGTCAGCTAAGGGAGGAAAAAGAAAAGCAGGTTGAAAATGGACAGTGGGTGGTGCAGGGCCTGGATCTTTTCTTGCACCGCAGTGAAAGTGATTGTGGAAGCTTTTTATCCAGTTCCTGAGGCATTTAAAGGGGAAATGCCAGCCAGAGTGGACCCAGAGTGCGTGAACCGGGCTGAGATTTGCTTTTTATTTATTTTTTTTATTTTCCAAAGAAGAGATCTCCGTTTAGAGTCCCAGTCTCATTCTGTCAAGACATCCTGAATCTCAGTCCCCAGGTCCACAAGAGACCCCTCCCCAGAACAGCCGTGCATTGACCTCACTGACTACACACAGCCCCAAGCCCACGTCAGTCAAAACCACCATCCTCAGCCTATGGGCCAGGTGCCGGTCTCAGGGAATTCAGTGACACAAGAGCCCTGAGCAGCTGTCCTGGAGCCACTGGCCAAGCCCATGGAAACATCCCTCCTCGTCACTCACCCACTGTCACGCCAGGGAGCTGGGGAGTCTGCACCCCGGCAGCAGGAAAAGGGGTCTGATGTTATGCGTTTTTTGATGAACATTTTTGTTCTATGTATTTATTCCTATATGTATTTATTTCTTTTTTGAGAGATGGTGTCTCACTCCGTTGCCCTCGCTGGAGTGCTGTGGTGCCATCTCGGCTTACTGCAACTTCTACCTCTCAGATTCAAGAGATTCTCCTGCTTCAGCTTCCCAAGTAGCTGGGACTACAGGTATGCACCACTATGCCAGCTAATTTTTGTATTTTAGTAAAGACAGGGTTTCAGTATATGTTGGTCAGGCTGGTCTCAAACTCCTTAACTCAGGTGATCCACCTGCCTTGGCCCCTCAAAGTGCTGGGATTACAGGCATGAGCCACTGCAATCAGCCTATTTATTTTTAATTAATAGACCTTTAAAAACAGTTTAAGGTTTACAGAATAGTTTAACGGAAAATCCAAAAACCCCCATAGATCCCCTTACCCTCCCTGTACATCTTCCCTATTTTTGACATCTTGCCTAAATGTGGTATGTTTGTTACAATTGATGAGCCAAGAGTGAGACGTTATTTCACTAAAAGTACATACTTTACATTAGAGGCCGCCCTTGGTATTATGCACTCTATGGATTTTGACAAATATGTAATGACATGTGCCCATCATTACAGTATTGTATAGAATAGTCGCAAGGTCCTCTGTGCCCCCCAGTGCATCCCTCCCTCCCCCGACACCCACCAGCCCCGGCACTCAGCGACCTGTCTTCACGGTTCTCTGGAGTGCCTTACAGTGGCAATCATACAGAATGACCCTTTTCAGATTGGAGTTTTTTCTACTTAGCAATGTGCATTTAAGGTTTCTGTATGTCTTTTCATGATTTGATAGCTCATTTCTAAAAAACCATGGAACATTTCATTGTCCGAACGTACCACAGTTTGACAACTTGGTTGCTTCCAAGTTTTGGCAATTGTGACTAAGGCTGCCGTGGACAGTCATGTGCAGGGTTTTTGCAGACACAAGTTTTCAATTCATTTGGGTAAATACCTAGGAGAACAATTGCTGGATTTATGGTAAGAGTATGTTTAATTTTATTATTTTAAAAAACTGCCAAGCTGTCTTCAAAAGTAGCTGTGCCAGTTTGCATTTCCACCAGAAATAAGCAAGAGTTCCTGTTGCTCCACATCCTTTTGCCAATATTTGATGTTGTCAGCGTTTTGGATTTTACTGTTCTAATAAGTGTATAGTGGTATCTCATTCTTTTACTTTGCAATCCTCTGATGACATGATGTTGAGTATTTCTTCACAGGCTTATTTGCCAGCTGCATATCTTGTTTGGTGAGGTGTCTGTTCTGATATTTTCCCCATTTTTAAATTAGGTTGTTGGTTTTCTTTTGGTTGAGTTGTAAGAGTTCTTTTCAGATGCCTGTCCAACAAGTTTGCAAACTTATTGGATAACGTTTTGCAAATGTTGTTTCCCAGTCTGACTCGTGTTTTCATTCTCTTAGCAGTGTGTTTCACAGAGTAGAAGTTTTTAATTATAATGCTGTCCAATTTGTCAATTTGTTCTTTCATGGATTATGCTTTTGGCATTGTAACTAAAATGTCATCACCAAACCAAAGCTCACTTAGCTTATCTCCTGTTATATGCTGGAAATTTTATACTTTCGCATTTTACATTTAGGTCTATGATCCATTCGAGTTCACTGTTGTGAAAGGTGGAAGCTCTCTGTATGATTTTGCATGTGGTTGTCCAATTGTTCCAAAACTCTTTGTTGAAAAGCCTCGTTCTCCATTAAGTGGGCTTTGCTTCTTTGTCGAGGTTAGTTGAGTGTGTTTGTGTAGGTCTGTATCTGGGCTCTGTACTCTGCTCCATGGACGCATTTGTCTATTCTTTTTCCAGCAGGGCACAGTGTTGTTCACTATGGCTTGGCGTTAAATCTTAAAGTCATGTAGGGTCATCCTCCAACTTTCTTCTTCCAGTGAATCTTTTTTTTTTTTTTTTTTGCCTTTTCCAATAATCTTTAGAGTCAGTTTTGTTAAAATATCTACAGGATAACTTGCTGGGACTTTAACTGGGATTGCATTAAATCCATAGATCAGGTAGAGAAGAACTGACATCTTGATAATATTGGGTATTCCTGTACATGTACATGGAATGTCTATTTTATTTACATCTTCTTTGATTTCTTTCATGAGATTTTGGTAGTTTTCCTCATACGAATATTGTACATATTTTGTTGGATATTTACCGAAGTACTTTTTGCTGGTAATATAGCCAGCATTGAGCTTTTAATTTTAAATTCTAGTCATTCATTTCTCAAAAGAAAGCATAACCTGTATTCTGCAACTTTGTCATAATCACTTATTAATTCCAAGAGTTTGTTGTCGTTGTTGGTGGTGGTGATGGTGGTGGTGGTGGTGGTGATGGTGGTTCTTTGGGATTTTTTACATAGACAATCATGTCATCTGTGGACAAAGACAATTTTATTTCTTCCTTCCCAATCTGTATACATTTTATTTCCTTTATTTTTCTTGTTGCATTAGCTAGCACTTCAGTACAATGTTAAAAAGGAGTGGCAGGAGAGACATTCTTGCCTTCTTCCTGATCTTAGCAGGACAGCATCTAATTTCTCGCCATTCACATGTTTCTCCCCATTCACATGTTTCTCCCCATGCTCTCACCATGGTAGATGTGGTCGTTTTGTAGAGGTTCTTAATCAAGTTAAGAAAGATTCCCCCTCTATTTCATGCTTATTGAGAGTTCTTGTCACGAAGAGGTATTAGATTTTTGTCAACTGCTTTTTCTCCATCTATTGACATAATAATATGTTTTTTCCCTTTAACCTGTTGATATCTTGAATTACACTAATTTAACTTCAACTCTCGAGTCACCCTTGTATACCTGGGATAAATCCTACGTAGCCATGGTATGTAATTCTTTCTCTGCCTTGTTGTGATTGGTATTTGGCTGAGATTTTTTACATGTACATTTATGAGAACTATAAGTTTGTGGCTTTCCTTTAATGTAATGTCTACGTGGTTTAGGTATTAACATAATGCTGGTCTGATACAACGAGTATGAAGTACTCAATCTACTTCTAGTTTCTGAAAGAGATTGTTGAGAATTATAATAATTTCTTCCTTAAATGTATTGTAGAATTCACCAGCGAAACCATGTGGGCTTGTACTTTCTGTTTTGGAAGGTTATTATCTATTAATTCAGTGTCTTTAATAGACATAGGCCTATTCAAATTATCTATTTCTTTTGTTGTGAGTTTTGAAAAATTGTGTCTTTCGAAGAATTGGTCCATTTCACCTAGGTTATCCAATTTGTGGGTGTAGAGTTGTTCTTATAACATTTTCTCATTATCCTTTTTATGTCCATAAGGTCAGTACAGATTAGCTCTCTTTCATTTCTGATAGCCGTCATTTGTGTCTTCTCTCTTTCTTTCTTAGTTAACGTGGTTAGTGGCTTATCAATTTTATTGAGCTTTTCAAAGAACCATCTTTTGGTCCTGTTGCTGTTCTCTATTGATCTCCTGTTTTCAGTTTCATTGATTTGTGCTCTACTTTGTATTACTTTTCTTCTACATACTTTGAATTTAATTTTCTCTCCTTATTGTAGCTTCCCAGGTAGAAAATTTGATTATTAATTTTTTCTTTCCTAATATCTGCATCCAATGCTAAAAATAGCCCTCTAAGCACTGACTTAACTGTATCCTGTCAATTTTGATAAGTTGTATTTTAATTTTTCATTTATTTTGAAATATTTTTAAATTACTATGGAGACTTTCTTTGACTCATGTATTATTTAGATGTGTGTTGTTTAATCTCCAAATATTGTGGATTTTCTGGCTACTTTTCTATTATTGATTTCAATTTTAATTTCATTAATGTTTTAGAGATGATCTAAGACATCTTGGTATAATTTCTGTTATTTTAAATATGTTAAGGTATGTTTTATGTCCTATAATTCTTTCCATTTTGGTGAAAATTTCACGTGGTCTTGAGAAGAATGTGCATTCTGCTTCTGTTGAATAAACTATTCTACAAATATCAATTAGACCCAGTTGACTGATGGTGCTGTTCAGTTCAACTCTGTCCTTCCTGATTTTCTGCCTGCTGGGCCTGTCGGTTACTGATAGAAGAGTGTTGAAATCTACAACTATAATAGCGGATTAACCATTTCTCCTTGCAGGTCTATCAGTGTTTGCTCCGTGTATTTTGACACTCTGTTGTTAGATGCAAACACTTTAAGAACTGCTATGTCTCCTTGGAGAATTAACCCTTTTTTCCCTCTTTATCCTGATAATTTTCCTTGCTCTGAAGTCTGGCCTTTTTTTTTTTTTTTTTTTTTTTTTTTTTTTGATATGGAGTCTCGCTCTGTCACCCGGGCTGGAGTGTAGTGGCTGGATCTCAGCTCACTGCAAGCTCCGCCTCCCGGGTTCACGCCATTCTCCTGCCTCAGCCTCCCGAGTAGCTGGGACTGCAGGTGCCGCCACCACGCCCGGCTAGTTTTTTGTATTTTTTAGTAGAGACGGGGTTTCACCGTGTTAGCCAGGATGGTCTCGAACTCCTGACCTCGTGATCCGCCCGCCTCGGCCTCCCAGAGTGCTGGGATTACAGACGAGAGCCACCGCAACTGGCCAAGTTTGGTCTTTTTTAAATTAATATCTATTCCAGCTTTCTTTTGATTAGTGTTAGCACGGTATCTGTTTCTCCATCTATTTTTATGCTGTGTCTTTATATTTAAAACAGGCTTCTTGCAGACAACATAGAGTTGGGTCTTGTTTTTTCATCCACTCTGACAGTCTTTGCCTTTTAATTAGTGTATTTAGAACACTGATATTTAAAATTATTATTGGTATCTATTTTTTGTTGATATTTATTGCGTTTGTTACCCTTTTGTATTTAATTCCTTTGTTCTTTGTTTCTTTTTCTTTTCTTATTGTGTCTTCCACTCATTTTCTGCCCTCTCTGGTTTAAATGGAATATTTTGTATAATTATATTTCTTCTTCTTTCTTAGCATATGAATTATACTACATTTTTACTTTTTATAACGGTTTTTTTACGCTTTTCTTGAGTTTACAATACGTATTTATAACTAATTTTAGCCCTCTCTCTAATAGCACTATACCACTTAGCGAGTAGTGCAAGTACCATATAACGAGGATTTCCAATTCCTTCCTCTCCTCCGATCACTTATAGCATTGCTGTCATTCCTCTCACTTATCCATAAGCTATAATCATCACATACATTGTGACTATTATTATTTCAAACAAACTATTCTGTGTTACTGTGAGAACAGAAAATAAAAAGATCTTATTTTACTTTCATTTATTCCTTCTCTTGTGCTCTTCTGTATTTACATATATCCAATTTCTGACCTGTATCATTTTTTATCTCTCTGAAAAATTTCATTTAATGTTTCTTTCAAGGCAGTCTACTGATAAGAAACTTTCTCATTTTCATACGTCTGAGAAAATGTTTCTCCATCACTCATGAAGCATAATTTCGCTGGATACAGAATTCTAGATATGTTGTTCTTTTAACACATAACATATTTCACTCCAATCTCTTCTTGCCTATATGATTTCTAAAAAGAAGACTAATGTAATTCTTATCCTTGCTCCTCTGTAAGTAAAATGTTTTTCTCCTTTGGTTTCTTTTAAGATTTTCTTCCTCTTTGATTTTCTGTGGTTTTAAATTGGTATATCCAGGTATTGATTTATATATACATGTATCATGCTTGGTGTTCTCTGAGCTCCTTGTAGCTACGGTTTAGTGTCTTGCCTTAATCTGAGGAAATTATCGGTCACCATTGCTTTTAATACTTATTGTTTCTTTATTTTCTGTCCTTCCAGCATTCCCATTATGTGTCTGTTACACCTTTTGTAAGCATCCCACAGCCCTTGGATAGTCTGTCTTGTCCTCATTCTTACTGTCTCTTTGCTTCTCAGCTTTGGAAGTTTGTTTTAACATTTCTTCAAACCTGCGAGTTCTTTCCTCAGCCATATCCAGTTTGTTGATGAACCCTTCAAAGGCGCTTCATTTCTATCACAGTGTTTTTGACTTTCTAGCATTTCCTTTTGATTCTTCCTTAGATTTTCCATCTCTGCGTCCGTTACGCATGTGTTGGCACATCCACTTTTCCCATGAGACCCCGAGCATATTGATCATGGATGTCTTATACCCCTGGTCTGGTGGTTCCATCATGTCTGCTCAGTCTGGGTCTGGATCTGATGCTCGCCCTTTCTCTTCAAGTGGTTTCTTTGCCTGTGTCCACGGTGTGCTGTGCTGTGGCTATCCGAGTTTAAAATCGCTTCTGGATCCTTGTTTACATCTCTCCTCCCGTCTTAGATTTTCCCCAGAAACTCCTCCTTAAGTAGAGTCTGAATCTCGCACTTATTTTAGCTGTAATCCCTGTGATTCTACAGGAGCCCCAACGGTGTGGGGGCTGGAAGCATCCTATGGCCCTGTGACGGAGTCTCAGTCTCTTACTGAGCCTGTGTCCCTGGGCTGTGACCGTCCTGCATTCTTCTAAGTTGTGCTTTGTTTTCCTCCTTAAGTGACACAGAGTGGTTAGACAGAGCTAGAGCTGCATGTTTTCCCAGGTTGGTTAGGCCCTGCTAAAACCCTAGTCAGTCCCGCTTGGGTGAAACAGATTCCCCTGGGGTCAGGTCTTGGGAAGACCTGTTTGGAAATGGCTGCTTTTCCCTCCCTCTGCTGCCAGCCTGAGGGGGTCGTTCTCCTGCCCTCACTGTGAAAACCTGGTGGGGTTTCTGGAGGTAAAACTCATGAGGATGTGTGGGCCCCGACAACCACGACCCCCTCCTGCGGTTTCTGACTCGCAAACGTGTCTACACGGAGCCTCCGCTTTGTCAGTTCTAGTTTGGGCTCCCCCGCTCTGGCCCAGGGTTCTGTGGCAGCTCCTAATCTTGGGCGTCTGCTCCAGTGAGAGCCCATCTCTGTGTCACTCCGGGGACAGACGTTTGCTTGTGACCTCCATTCTTTAACAGATCTAAGAAGAGTTGTTAATTTTCAGTTTGTTCAGTGTTTTCTTATTGTTAGGATCGAGTCATGACTTCCAAGCTCTTTACATGTCAAACCATAAACTGAAGTCCTTTAGTAAGCATTTTTTTTTTTTTTTTATTCAGAGTCTCACTGTGTCACCCAGGCTGGAGTGCAGTGGCATGATCTTAGCTCCCTGCAGCCTCCGCCTTCTACGTTCACGTTCTTCTCAAGCCTCATCCTTCCGAGGAGCTGGGACCACAGGCATGGGCCACCATGCCCAGCTAATTTTTGTACTTTTAGTAGAGGCAGGGTTTCACCATGTTGCCCAGGCCAATCTTAAACTCCTGGCCTCAAGTGATCCACCAGCCTCGGCCTCCCAAACTGCTGGGACATGTCCGGCCTTTAATAAACTTTGAGTTTTAAAATAATTTCAGATACACAGGAAATTTGAGAAGACAGCCCGGAGAGTCTCCCTGTACCCCACAGTCAGGCTCCCGCTGTCAGTATCCTGCATTAGTGTGAGCCCAGAGAGTCTCCCTGTACCCCACAGTCAGGCTCCCGCTGTCCGCATCCTACATTAGTGTGAGCCCAGAGAGTCTCCCTGTACCCCACAGTCAGGCTCCCGCTGTCCGCATCCTGCATTAGTGTGAGCCCAGAGAGTCTCCCTGTACCCCACAGTCAGGCTCCCGCTGTCCGCATCCTACATTAGTGTGAGCCCAGAGAGTCTCCCTGTACCCCACAGTCAGGCTCCCGCTGTCCGCATCCTGCATTAGTGTGAGCCCAGAGAGTCTCCCTGTACCCCACAGTCAGGCTCCCGCTGTCAGTATCCTGCATTAGTGTGGTTTAGTTGTTACAACTCGTGATCCAATATTGATGCATTAATATCAGCTAAAGTCTGTATTTTAGTCCTATTTTCTTAAATTTCCCCTAATATTCTTTTTCTTTCCCAGGATCCCATACAGCAGGAGTCCCCAATTTCTGGGCCTTGGACCAGTGCCCGTTCGTGGCCTGTTAGGAACTGGCCACACAGCAGGAGGTGAGTGGCAGGCAAGGGAGCATGACCTAAGTCACCTGAGTTCTGACTCCTGTCAGATCAGAGGCCCCCTTAGATTCTCGTAGGAGCGTGAACCCTATTGTGAACTGCGCACGTGAGAGTTCTAGGCTGCACACTCCTTACGAGAATCTAATGACTGATGATCTGAGGTGGAACAGCTTCATCCTGAAACCTTCCCCCCACCATCATCCATGGAAAAAGGTCGCCAAAAAGGTTGGGGACTGCTGCCATCCAGGACATGACATTACCTCTTACCATCATGTCTCCTCAGACCCCTCTTGGCTGGGACAATGTCCCAGACTTTTCTTGTTTTTGGTCAGTTTTGAAGAGCATGATTAGGTCACTGTGTAGAACAACCTTCTGTCGGAGTTTGTCTGGTGGTTTTGTTATGATTAGACTGCGCTGTGCATCTTTGGGAGGAAGACCCTGGAGGTAAAATGCCGTTCCCGTCCCATCTCTTCAAGGGCACTTAGTGCCAGCATGACTCATCCCTGCGGATGCTGCCTTGGTCGCCTGGCCGAGGGAGTGCTTGTGAAGTTCACTGCAGTTACTTTTCTCCTCTTTTCCCTTTTTCGAAGGAAGTCAGTATTTGACAGGATTTTTCAACTCAGGATTCTCATAGAGGGCTTTCCTTCCTGTTTCTTCAAAGGAAAAAGCAAACCAGGGGTCCACACACTCTCACTCACTCATTCACTCACTCAGTAACACTTGTCTGCTGTCCACCCAGAGCCTGACCCCCGGCGGGCCCTGGCTATCAAGTGGAGAAATGAGCAGAGGGGGGCCTTGTCCTCAGGAAACCTGCAGTCCAGTGGGAAGTCAGCCTCTAAACCAGCAATCACAGCCCTCAGAGAGCCGTGAAGTGGAGTGCACAGAGCAGGGGAGGGCAGAAGTGATCTGAATCAGATCGGGTTGGAGGAGGCAAAGCCTGTCTGAGATCCAAGGGGACAGAGGCCAAGAGCTGGTGTGCATGAGGCCCTGCACGTGCAAAGGCCCTGGGGTTGGGTGGTGGACAGTGACTGAGCCGCACTGCTCTCCGCCCTCTAGTCCACCTGCTCATTCTTTTCATCAGACTTCGCTCTACTCAAGGTCAGACACCATGTCCTGTCTGTGTCTCTGCCTAATGCAGGTTGACTGACAGAATCAGGGCAGTTGTGAGGATCTGCGTGGCTTGTTCAGGGGCCATCAGACACTCCACGGGCCTGAATTTTTGCAACTCCAAAGACCTTGTGCTAAGGAAGAGGGAGGAAGTGGGAGGTCTGGCAGTGGGAGGGCAAAGGTAGCCGGCAGTCAGCAGGACGCAGGCACCTGCCCATGGGCAGATGAAACAAGGCCCAGGAATGGGGAGGGTGGAAAAGGCCCAAAGACGCTTTGAGGAAAGTAGGTCAGATCTCGGATTTCTCAGCTCACTGTTCAGCCCCCTGAGAACTTGATAAAGCTGCAGTTTGCCAGAGCAAGTGCCAGCAGATGTTACCCGGGTATGCTTAGCTCTCAGGCCCAAAGCCCCTGCATTTGTTTCTGTACCTGTAGGACTGAGCATGGTGTGAGCATGGGGGCCAGAGCACCCCTGGGAGAGGGGAGACGGGAGAGAAGAGGAAAGGAGGGCAGAGTTTCCAGCAGCAGAACCTCAGGTGATGGAAGCAGCTTCCCTCCTGCTGAGAGCGAACGGGGTGTGCAGGCTGCTGGCCTGGGAGGGAGGCAGGGGGGCCTTTCAGCAGCCAGGCCTTTCGTAACCAGCTTCAGGCTCCCCCGCCTCACTGCCCTGGGCTCCGAGCCCACCACATCCCTTTTGCACCCCCGACCGTCTGACCCACAGGCCCACTCCCTCTCAGCCTCGTTGCAGGGCTGCCTCCTGCACACACACACACACATATGTTCGTATGCGTACACACACTGGGGCTCAGAAAACAGGACCCCAAAATGCAGGCCTCAGCCTTACAAGCTGTCCCATTCTCCCCAAAGGCTAGCCATGCAAACTGGAATCCCTCTTTACCAAGGCAAGTCTTAGAAACGAGAACCTCTTTTCACCAATACCAGCCATCGAACTTCTGTGTTAAAACCGGTCATAAAAAAACGATCTGACCTGCCCTGTTTGCCTGTAGGTCATAAGACGCCCTTTCCAGAGAGGGCCCCACACCCAGAAGGGCAGGGCACTGCTCAGGGAGACGGGAAGAATCTAGACGCTCAGGCCTTGCTGGGTTTCCCCACTCACTCTGTTGGCATCAGGTCTCACCCTTTTTGTCCGATCCTCTTTCTGCACGACTGTCCATACTTTGCTGAACCTAAGCATGAAAATGGACAATTTTCCCTGTATCTTTGGGTCTTCATTCTGAAGGTTCCTGTGTACACACATTAGACACATTTGTGTGCCTCTTCTCCTGTTAATCAACCAGCCTCATGTCAGTGATTTTTCAGTGAACTTTTAGGGGGCCGAAGACAGTCACCCCCGCTTTGATGAGGCCCTCAGGGAGCTTCATGGTGGAAGGTGAAGAGGAGCTGGCTTCACATGGTGAGAGAAGGGAGAAGAGAAGAGAGGGGAGAAAAGGTCAAGTTCTTTTCTTTCTTTCTTTCTTTTTTTTTCATTTGAGACGGAGTTTTAACTCTTGTCACCCAGGCTGGAGTGCAATGTCGTGATCTCAGCTCACTGCAACCTCTGCCTCCCGGGTTCAAGTGATTCTCCTGCCTCAGCCTCCTGAGTAGCTGGGATTACAGGCCTGCGCCACCACACCCAGCTAATTTTTTGTGTTTTTAGTAGAGAGGGGTTTTTGCCATGTTGACCAGGCTGGTCTCGAACTCCTGACCTCAGGTGATCCACCCGCCTCGGCCTCCCAAAGTGCTGGGATTACAGGCATGAGCCACCCTGCGCAGTTAGTCAACCTCTTTTTAACAATCTTTTAAACACTCAGTTCTCCAGAGAAGTCTATTAGCAAGAATTCACTCATAACCACAGGGAGGGCACCAAGCCATGCATGAGAGACCCAAACACCTCCCACCACGCCCCACCTCCAGCACTGGGGAATCACATTTCAGCGTATTTGGAGGGCACAACTACTCAAGCCATCAACACTTCACAAGGGTGTTTCAAAAATAAAGCTAGGCAATGTACACGGCATACCTGATATTAATGGGCTCAGGGGGAGGCACCGTTACCGCAGCCCGTGCAGGGGATGATGGCTGGGGTCCCTGCCAACCTGAGCCCCAGCAAAGAGAATCATCTCAGGCTCCCTGTTACTCGGCCCTTCCCCACTCCCTCCTCCTTCTCCAGCAAACTTTAATTCTGTGTGAAGCTTCCCTCCAGCAGAAGGGTTATAATTAATTTATGTTGGGACCATAATAGATTCCAATACAAACTTCATTTCATTGCATCCAACTGCACTATGACTGCTGTTTGCTGTGAGGCGTAATTCCATAATTCACCGTGAAATGTGACCCCATGCACGCTCTTCCCCGGCCCCCCAGAAGGGGAGTGGAGGCACGTGGCTGTCTTCCACGCCGATGACAGAGGCCTTCCCCTCCCACCCTCCCAGGCAGCACACACTCTTGTCACGCGGTCCTCCTTGTAATAACCACACGACCTGCGGTGCTCACCACCCTCTCCGACCCTCGGCTTCCTCATTTATAGAAATGGAACAATACAGAAATATGTGCACTGTAAGTAATGTGTGAATATACAATCAGACAGACTTTCGTAAAATACTCACCACAGTATCAGGCTCTTGCCACGTGCTTCATGACAGCAACTGACAATAGCAGCTAATATTTAATGAGCACCTACTGAGTGCCTGCACTGTGCTGGCTCCAGCCATCCTCGGGGCCACCTGTGAAGCTGGTTCTACGCCCACTTCCCTGAGTGTTATGAGGAGAGGCTGTCCTAACAGTGTGCTTTTTCTTTAGTGAGGCCTCCATCGGGTGGACAGGGCTGGAAGAACAGGCCCAGGGCCATCCTAGCAGAGGGCATGGGCACCTGAGCTCCCTGACCAGAGTCATACCTCTGTATTGCTGCCCAAGATCTTTCCAAGGAGCAGAGGCAGAGAGAGGAAAAGACTGTCTCCAGCTCTGGGCCCCGGGCCCTCAACCCCTCCTCTCACTCTCAGATTGCAAGGAGTTGAGAGTAAGCGACACAAAAGTGGAGGCGGCAAATAGATTATGCCCCAAAAGATGGGGGAGGGGAGCCGTGGCTTCAGACTAAGAGGGGAGCAGGCGGAGGAAGGATGCCTGCCATGAGCTCAGCAGGGCTGCCGGCCAGTGCAGAGGGTCAGAGCAGCAGAACTCCTTCCCTGATATCACCGACTGCTCTTCCACCACCCCGGGCTCCAGGCAGGAGCTGAGGCTCCCTTCAACTCTTCACAGATTTCTTTGTCCAGGGCTTGTTTGCACGGTCAGCCACTCCTCACACAGCAGACCTCACTGCCTGGCCACTGGTCTTCCACTGGGCATCCCCATGAGTGTCTGGAGCTCCTCGAGGCCTGTGTGCCCGAAGCATGCCCTGGCCCCGCACCCAGGCCCCCTCCCTCCAGCCTGCCTCTCCCCCTGCATCTGAGCCGTTTCTCCAGCCCTCCCCAGCATCACATGAGAACTGTCTTCTGTCGAACAGGCACCTGCTTACCACTCATCTCGAAGGCACCACCCTTCAAACAGCTTTCTTGATTTGCACCTCCCAACCTGCTTCTCCATGCACAGCACTAGCTTTCACCAATGTGCCCCAAATCCCAGATGCGTCCTTGACTCCTCTCTTCCATTCACATCTGCGTTCGATCCATCAGGAAGTCGTGGACTCCTCCTCATTAAGACATCCCTGGGAAGTCACTCTTCACCTCCTCAAGGCTGCCACCACGGCAAGGCACCATCCTCACTCCAGGATCCTACCGCGGCTCCTAAAGCTAAGGAGTCCCTGCCTCCTTCTGCACTGCCATCCCTGCTGCTTCCCTGCTGCTTCTCTGCTAAATCTTCCCAGCTTCTTAGCATACCCACCCAAGTGAGGCTTTTTAATGTAAATCAGCTCTCATTAGCTCGGTGCTTAATATCCTCCAGCAGCTTCCATGACGTTCAGAATAGAATCTCAGTCAGGTCTCACGGCCCTCAAGGACCCAGGAGCTCCATCCCCTGCCGCCTCTCCCAGTCTCTCACGCTGGCCCCTTGGTATTTCTGGAGAAAGTTAAGCCAAGCCTGGGCCCTTTCTGCCCTCTGGCCGCCGGACGTTTGCAGAGCTCCCTGCCTTAGCTCAGTCAGGTTCTGCTCAGACGGCCTCACCACGGAGACCTCCCTGTGCCCTGGGTGAAGTGGTCCCTCCACCTGCACCTTGTCACTGCAACCCTTAATCCTGATTTATTTGCCTTCATAACACCTAAAACTATCTAATATTTTTAAATGTATTTTTTTGTTTGGTTATTGCCCGTGTCCTCCAATAAAATATCAGATTTGGGTTATAGGTTTTATAAAATCTTTAAAAAAATCTGTATCCTCAGAACCTATATATGCAGGTTTTCAAAAAATAGGTGTTGAATAAAGGAAGGAGCAAAATAATTTGTCTACAACAAAACAGGTGAAAATGTACATCTATTTATATACACACAGATGCACACATGTACCTAAACATGCATGCACATACAAGTGGTATGTAGGTAGGGAGGCCCAGCAAGAGGAAACCGAACCTTTATGCTCAGTAAGCCACACTCCAGGAGAAAAATTTGTCTCATGCTGGGAAAAGGAAGACATTAGACAAACAAATCACTCTTCAAGGAACGAGCGAAGGGACGCCGACCAGCCTGCACATCTGAGTGCGGAGGGACTGGCCTAAGCAGAGCAAGGGTGAGAGAGGAGCTTCCTGGGTGGCCAGCGAGCCCGGCCCTGGCATCTGCCCCGGTCAGGTTTGACCCAGAAAGACAGCAGCACTAGGGCGGATCACCTGAGGTCAGGAGTTTGAGACCAGCCTGGCCAACATGGTGAAACCTCATCTCTACTAAAAATACAAAAAGTAGCCGGGCGTGGTGGTGGGCGCCTGTAATCCCAGCTACTTGGGAGGCTGAGGCAGGAGAATCGATTGAACCTGGGAGGCAGAGGTTGCAGTGAGCCGAGGTCACGCCACTGCACTCCAGCCTGGGCGACAAGAGCGAAACTCAGTCTCAAAAAAAAAAAAGAAGAGACATTTTAGAAAATATTGCCATTGGGGTAATGTGCCTCTGACACACTACAATTTAAATTCACATTGTAATGTAGCTTGTATTCTCTATGAGAGCTTTAAAGTTGATTCATTATTTATTTTAATTTAAAAAAAAGAAGAAGAAAGAGAGCAGCAGTAGGCGGCCGGGAATGAGGGTCAGGCAGGGAGGAGGCCGCATTTCAGGAGGCATCTGTGGCTTCTGCACTTCCCAGTGGAGTCGGGGAGGGGCCGCCAGCCTGCCGGCCTTGGAGCCCGGGGTTAGAGGGCAGAAGAAGGGCTAAAAGCTGAGCATGGAAGTCCTAGATCTGCCTCGGAACCTCAGGCGAAACTAACGCACACCTCCGAGCCTGTTTTACCCCCGGTGGGCTCGTCACTCAGTTCGCCTGGGACCCTCACGGTGAACGTTCTGGTGTCCCCCAAAATCATCCCTCACACTTCTTTCACGTCCAAGAGTCTCAACTCGGACAATAAATAGTGTTGTCACTAGAAATAGTAGCATGGCCCCTCGTGGAGTTTCTGGGAGGACTGAACGAGTGGGTGGGTGTGACTGTGCCCAGCACTGCCTCGGGCACACGAGTGCCACAAATGCTCACAGGACATGCAAAGCCATGCTGTGCATGGCCTGCAGAGCCCACAGCACCTGCCCACACTACCCGTGTCCCGGGTGCTGCTGCCCCGCTCCACCCGTTCTGGGCCTGCCTTCTCTCCCTGCACCATGGCTGTCTGCGCCTGAGCCGAGCAATTCGCGGCCACACGGGAGGCTCTGCGGGGAATGCGTCGCCTGGCCCGGGATGAATGGTCTCCTGTCCTGGCCACACAGGTAACAAACGGCCGGGGCCATCCAGGGAAACACTCCCTTATCTCACCCTGGCAAGCCTCCCGCTTCCTCTTTTAGAGAGACGGGCAGCGGGCCCATCTGGGAGCCGTGGCCACCCTTCACGGCGCCTCCACCGGGAGTGATGGATGGAATTTCTTCTCTCCCCTGGGCTTCGCCTGCCTCCCTGTGAGGAAGCAGGAACTGTGGGGGCTTCAAGGAAGCTGTTGTGCCAAAGGTTTCTTCTACAGACGAGGAAGAGTGGCTCAGAGAGGAAGGGCAGGCACCGGGCCACAGAGCTGCAGGCACAGAATCCCGGGCAGCACCCGCACCTCTTCACACTGGGAGCATGCGTGGCAGGAACCCGAGCGGTTGTGAGAACAGCAGGAGGAGCGCGGAGCCCCAGTCGGAGTAGGAGGGAGCACTCCAGCCCTGCTCTGGAAGGGCTCCCCAGCAGCCTGCGTCCCTCCATCCATCCCCGCGAGGCCCTGTCCACACCTGTGATTCTGGTAGCTGACCCAGTGTTGTCCCTCTACCATGTGGCCGTGCAGCAGACACACACACATGTGCATACAGTGTACCCAGCAGTGTGAAAGACACGCTTCGTATTTTTCAAGTGCTGTCATCTGAAATGCACATTTAACCTGGCGCCCCTGCACCCACAAGACCTTCTCCGCTCTGCCTGGAGCACAAGCAGCTGTTGCCAGGGATCTGTTCACAGGGAACAGGGTCCAGGGTCAGGGCCTTGAGGCCTTCAAAGAGATCCCAATAGGCAAGAGCAGCCAGGGCCCCACACGGTGTGGGGAAGGGGCCCAAAGCTGCGGGACTGCCAGGCCTCAGCACATGGGCCGGTCTGTAGCCTAGAGCAAGGCACCTGCTAGAAACCACGAGGGCCACAGGAGAAGAACGGGGTGTCTTCGAGCAGGTGCTGGGGGCACAGGCTGCCTTCGCCCCTCTGCTGCCTGGCTCTGGCCCCTCTGGAACAAGAGGCAGAGCGAGCAGAGCCCACAGGGAGAAGAAAGCCCCCAGCTCAGCCCGGCCCCAGCTCAGCCCAGCCCCCAGCTCAGCCATGCCGCTCCCCTACCGTGGACCAATGCTCAATATTCCTGCACAGACGGTTGTAATCTGGAGCAAATGCTCATGCCCAGGCCCTGTGAAAGGGGCAGCTCTGCAGGTCACCACCTCCCACCTGCTCCTCAGCTAACGGACCCAAGCCCGAGGGCAGCCCAGCCTCGCCTGGGGAAAAGGTGCCCTCGGCCCTGACCACAGAGGAGCAAGCCTTGCACCCTGACTTTCTGCCCCGTGGCCCACAGTGAAAATACCCTGAGAGGCATGAGGACAGAGCTCAGTTCCTCCTACACCCAACTATTTACAGGAGGTCTGGGCAGAGTAGAGGGTGGGAGATGAGTGTACTCTGCTAGCCTGAGTGGTCCCTGGGACAGCCTGGAGCTAATCCACTGAGTCTCCCCTGCACCCAGGCTCAGCCCAGCCCTCCAGCACATGCCAGCCTGCTGGCTTGGCACACACAACCCATGTCCATCGCTTGTTCCAAAGGAGAGGAGAAAGGCCCCCCTGCCTTCCTAGTTCCTCACTCCCTCCTCCCTTCCTTCCGCTGCCCATGGGTTCACTCACCCACGGTTCATTTATTCATCAACTCTGCGAAGCCGTCTCCACGCCAGGAGAGGCCCCGGACCCCAAGGAAACAATGCGAGGTCACGAGCCTGCTTGGAAAAGCTGCAGCTCAGGAGAGAGCCAGGCACGTAACAGACATTCCCACGGATTGGTCCCAAACGTCCCCAAAGAAGCCCGTGGGCAGGAGCCGCCAGCCAGTCTGGGAGGGGCCCCTCGAGCTGGGCCTGATGTGGTCCGGGGGAATCAGCCCAGGAGGGCAGGAAGAGGGTCCGGCAGGGGGACAGACAGCGCCTGTCACCGGGGAGGGGCGGGGTGGTGCGGGCTCTCACAGCAGCGAGGAGGGCGAACTTGGTCCCGGGAGCGACGGAGGCCAGAGGGGGGCCCTGAGTGAGGGCCGCAGGGTCCCAGGGGTCTTAGCAAGGTCGCTCCCACACAGGTGGCTGCACAGGACGTGGGGGGCTGCAGAGGCCTCGGGCTTAATCTTGGGGGTGCAGCAAAGGCCAGGACACAGGCAGTGGCCGTAGGGAAGGAAATCAGAGGGTGAGCTGAGGTCACAGAGCAGCATAATCCAGGACCTGGCAGCCCCGGGATGTGGAGGAGAGGGAGGAGGTGAGGACTGCCCCGGGGACGCGGCCGTCACTTGGTGGTGGACGGCAGGAAAGGCTTCTTCCACACAACAGCGAGGCCCCTGCGTGCTCCATGCCGGCCAGCCCAGGCTGCTTCCCGAGCTGGGCACCCTCCAGGCCCCTCCAGCCCCCTCCAGCCCCGCGTGAGGCCAGGACAGGACCAGGCAGGCTCTCGGCAGAGAGGATCCTCTGCAGATTCCTCCTGGAGACTCTGGGGCCTCCGAAGCCAATTGCGTTATTTAAAACTGGCTTAAATTTGGCCCAGAATAGAGACCTTCATCTCTTGTCGATGGCCTCCCCCTTTCCCAGGTGGCATCCTTAGGAGAGATGCTGAGCTTCCAGTGAAGAGTCGGGCCTGCACCTCCGCTGCACGGCCTGTGAACCACGTCCACCGCATCGCATCCCCTGCCCGGCTGCCAAATGCGCCCAGCCATTCACCCCTCCTCCAGCCTCCAGGGCTCACAAAGAGAGCACAGGACCTGCGTCTCCAGTGGCCTTTGGGCAGAAATCCAGGGGATCTGCGTTTCTCTGGCTGGTCACCCTGAGCTGGACAATCTTGCCACCGTCTCGGGCATCTCTGGGCAGAGGGACTGGCCTGCCCGCTAGAAGCAGCGGCTTGGGTAGCTGCATCCTGAGAGGCCTGAGGTCTCAGCCTGGTGAAGAAGGAAGGACAGAGCCGGAAACTGTTGCTATGGAGATTTGTTCCCCAGCAAGGGGAGTAGTTGGGGCTGTCAGTTGGAGCTAACCTTGAAGGATGTCACCTTGAGAGAAAGGAAAACAGACACAGATACATACACACAATGTGAAATCTGACCTTTCCCTGGGGGGCTGGGGAGGACAGACCTGCCAGAGTAGATACTGTGGGGAAGGGGAGGGAAGGGGGAAGGACAGTGGAGGGGAGGGAGGAGGGTGGGGAATAGAGGAGGGAGGGACCAGGCAGGCCACAGTCACTGAGTGCCTGGTGTGTGCCACACACTGATATCAAAGCCGGGCGCATGTATCCAGTTTGGCCCTCACCTAAGCCCTGTGAAGAAGGTGCCTCTGGTCCCACTTTACAGATGAAGACGCAGAGACCTTGCGGGACTTGCCCAGAGTCTCAGCTCAGTCAACGCTGGGGCTGGAACCCAGGTTTCTCTGACTCTGAAATTCCTATTCATCCTCCTCCCGTGGGATCCTTCAGAACCACCGCCCGGCCTGGTCAGCTCTCGGGGAGGCAGAGGCTGCAGGCACGTCCAACGAGTCCAGTGGAAGAGACTCCTCATCCGTGTGGTGCTGCTGCCCGAACCCCGCAGCCCCTCCGCCGCCTGTGAGGCGGTGCTCCCAGCCAGCATGGAGGTCCTGGGCTCGGGTCCCCACCCACATCCACAGGACGTCTCCCGTTCCTCACCTCACCTCTCCACGGGCGTGCGCGGCCCTGCCCCAGGGGCCTCCTCCCTCACCTGCCTCCAGCTCTAGGCTGAGGGCCCCTCTGCAGACCTCGCCTTCTTTTCGAAAGCCTCTCCCAAGTCCACCTCCGGGATCTGTCCCTGAGCTCTGCAGCTGCTCTGGCTCTGCGGAGAGCTCCGTGCGCGTGTTCACCTCTTTTGTGAGAATTCCTGCTAAGGACTCGGAGTAAGGAGGGCCAGGGGCTCACATCCACAGGACCAGAGGAACCCGCCGGTAGGTTGGGGGTCTGCACAGCGGGGTGGTGAGCGGGGGACAGGCCGGCCTCTGAAGAATCCAGGCAGCAGCTGCTGTGAGCTGAGGGCCTTTCCAGCGCGAGAGCCACTGCATCGGCGCAGTTAACTTGGCCCAGGACTGCCCGGAAGTCAGGAGCTCCAGGCTGTGGGCCGCGTGGGCTTTGTCTGACTTGGTTTCTGCGTCCTAGTTGAAACCTTTAAGGCAATCTGTGCCCACAGAGTATCAGGACAATGGTGCGTAATTAGGACTATTTTTCTAGATAAAAGATAAACTGCCCTGGGACCGACCCCTAAGGCCTGGAGTCTCAGAGGTCCCAGAGCTGCCCCAGAGGCCTCGCTGCTCCCATCACAGCATTTGTGTCATCCACAGAGTTCAGTTCACACCGGGCTCGGCACTTGAGATCTGGGAACTTGTGTTTCAAGGGACAGAAACAAGCTACAGTGTGGCCATCAGTTCCAAAAGCGCAGGTAGCTGTAGGTAGCATGTGGCCTTGATATTGCAGCAGGAGATAGTTTGGATGGTGACACAGGCTGCGTTCTAGGTGTTTTCTTGCATTCACAATGTGCAGTGCAGGACGCAGTGCAGAATTGCAAGGAGCACGTTGCAACCTGGTGCGACCTTCCCAACACCACTGCACATGCGTCTGTGAGGCATTGCCGCATACGATTCGGGTCACCTGTTTTCAAAAATGTGTCTGTGCCTACACCATTCCAGAAGAAATCACCGAGGGGGTTCAGAATTAGGGGGCACCCAGCCTCCTCTACCCAGCCACCCCCCTCAATCCAGGCTGGAACTTCGCCATGCTCCAGCCACCCGCAGCCTCTGCCCTCTGCTGTGGTGTGCGGCCCTCCGTCCTGAGCGGAGACGTCCTGAGGGGCCCCTCCCTAGCCTGTCCAGTGCAGGGGAGTAGTGACGGGTCACTAAACATGGCCTTATAAAGGAACAGACAGCTGTGTTTCTGCAACTAACGGCCACATCACAGCTCAGTCCAAGGCGGAACGGATTTACTTAGTATCAAGTTGTAGGAAGGGAAAGGCCAGAAAGGGGAGATCTGGCCTCAGCAGGGGCTGCACGCGAGGCTAGATTCGACCTTCTCTCTCCTCAACTCTCTCCGTCTCCCTCCCTGTCTCTTCCTGTCTGTCTCTCACACACACACACGCACATTCACACACACGCACATTCACACACACGCACATTCACACACACGCACATTCACACACACGCGCACACGCACATTCACACACACGCACATTCACACACACGCACATTCACACACACGCGCACACGCACATTCACACACACGCACATTCACACACACGCACATTCACACACACGCGCACACGCACATTCACACACACGCACGCACGCACATTCACACACACGCACGCACACGTGCACACACATGCGCACGCCCGCACATGCACACACATGCACATGCACACACACGCACACCCACACACACGCACAACCACGCACATGCACACACATGCACACACACGCACATGCACACACATGCACATGCACACACACGCACACCCACACACATGCACACACATGCACACACATGCACATGCACACACACGCACAACCACGCACATGCACACACATGCACACACATGCACATGCACACACACGCACACCCATGCACATGCACACACATGCACACACACGCACGCATGCGCACACACACACTGATACACACGCACATGCACACACGCACACACACACACACAGCTTCTTGCTCCCTGTGGGCAGCTGTTGTCCCCGTGAGGCTGCGCCCTGGCAGCACATACGGTTCAGAGCAGAGAGCAGAGAAGCCTCCCCCACCAGCTCTGGTTAGAAAATGCCAAGGTGGGGCCTGGGACTGGTCCCAGACTGGTTCACTCTTGTCCCTGGATGAGTCAGGCCAGGCAGGAGCGGGGCACGGGGGTGGACGATGCTACCACGTGCGCCCTGTGTCAGAAGCGAGCACGCTGATTAGTGACCCCCACCCCAAACCTGTGGCTGACAAAGAGGGACCCTTCCCCTAAAGGAAAGGTGGTGTCTGGCCAGCCCCGATAAGAAACGTGTGCTGCAAGAACCTTTTCCTAGTAAAAATGGTTCTGACTGGCAAAGGCAGACCGCCCCTGAGAGACCCCCGCTGGGCTTCCTTTGAAACCGTGCAGTTCACTTTGAAGAACATCCACAGTCTTCAGGAGGCAGCGCCACGCTCCTGTGGGACTGAGCCGGGCACACGGCCTTCTCCATACTCCTCTCAAGGAGCAGCGTACTCTGTCTGGTGCCTCCCAGTGACACTGACTCCCTGAGCACCCTGCCCCGTGTCACACTGTGTAGGCGGCCAAGTGTTAGCAAATCTAAATTCCAACTAACATGGAATTTCAGACAAATAGCAAATAACGGTTTAGTACAAGTATGTCCCACGCAGTATTGGGGATGTATTTGTACTACAAAGTTATTCCTCGTTTATCTGAGATTCAGATTAACTGGGCAGCTGGAGCTGTGTCTGGCACCCAGTCCTGAGCCCGGGGCTCACCTGGGCCTGCTTGTCTGGGACTCTGAACCTGGCATGCTCCTTCTCTGTCAGTGGCACTTCACTGGGAAAAGGAAAATTTTCTTCTCTTTGACATATTCTGATCCTCTTGCTAAAGGATGCTCCCCTTTAAAATCACACGTATTGAAGAGACAAGAATTTTTTCTACTGAATATTTTATATTCACCAAATAAAACACAACGCATTTTAAGCATGGTTATAAAAAATATCTTCACACTTATTTCAAAAAGTCGTTTATGCCACAAACAACGCAATTCAAAAATGGGCCAAGGACTTGAGTAGACATTTCTCCAGAGGAGATACACAAGTGACCAATAAGCTCATGGAGAGACCATCTGCAGCACTCGTCATTAGAGAAACACAAATCAAAGCCACAAGGGATCACCTTATGCCCATCAGGATATTATCAGGAAAATGAAAACTAGTGAGTGTTGGTGATGATATGGAGAAACTGGAATGATTGTGCATTGCTAGTGAGCATATAAAACTCTGTGAGAAAAAGCACAGTGGTTCCCCAAAAATTAAACTTAGAATCATCACATGATCAAGCAATTCCACTTCCAGGTATACACACAAAGAGCTGAAAGCAGTGACTCAGACAGACATGTGTGCACCCATGATCACAGCAGCTTTATTCATAATGGCCAAAACAGCAAGCCAGGTGTCCATGGACCGGTAAGTGGATAAGCCAAATGTGGTCTCTGCATATAGTGGAACATCAGGCAGCCCCACAGAGGAAAGAAATCCTGACATCTGCTACCACATGGTTGAAACCCGAGGCCATTGTGCTGGTGAATAAGCCAGCCAGGAAAGAACAAATGCTCTATGGTTCCTCTTACGAGAGCTGGCGGGGTCATCAGATTCGTACAGGTAGAAAATGGAACAGTGATTATCAGGGACTGGAGGCAGCGGAAAATAGAAAATAGAAATTTACTGGGTGCAAAGGTTTCATTATACAAGATGAAAGAGTTCTGGAGATGGATATGGCTGATTATTGCACACTCCTGTGAATGCACTTAATCCCACTGAATGACTTAAAAATGGGTAAAATCCTAAATTTTATGTTACGTATATTTTCTCACAATAAAACAATTTGAAGAGGAGTATTTCACTTATTTGCATCCCCTTGAACAATATCAATGCAGATATTTTGCATCCTCTGAAAAGCTGGGCCCAAACATGTGTCACTTTTTTGTTTCCAAGACAGAGTCTCACTCTGTTGCCCAGGCTGGAGTGCAATGGCACAATCTCGGCTCACTGCAACCTCCACCTCCCAGGTTTGAGTGATTCTCCTGCTTCAGCGTCCTGAGTAGCTGGGATTACAGGCATGCATCACCACTCCCAGTTTACTTTTGTATTTTTAGTAGAGACAGGGATTTCCCCATGTTGGCCAGGCTGGTCTCAAACTCTTGACCTCAGGTGATCTGCCCGCCTCAGCTTCCCAAAGTGCTGCGATTACAGGGATTACACGCATGAGTGTATATCACATTTTACTCAATCCTGAATCCATGCCTTCATTTGTGTACTCAACTTGCAGAATATATCCTTGCCCATACATTCATATGTGGTTTTGTCCATGTTCATGCCATTGCTTAACAAAATGAATAAAGAAACACAGTGTCTCTCTCTCAGGCGGCATTTGCAGAACATGGTTTCAGGTAGAGGAGACGGGCCAATCGGGGCGGTGCCCTCCTCAGAGCCGGCGGTGCTCTGCTCTGCTCCGGTGACCCACAGAGATATGGCTGTGCACAAGCAGGGTGTGTGCACAGGAGACGGGCCAGGGCAGTAAGAGATCTAGAAACCACTTCTGATGGGGCCTAGGAAAAAAAGCACCAAGCGGGGTGTGGCTCCAGGGGAGGGCCGATGGTCTCGGAGCATCCGAGGGGTTGCTCTGCAGAAGCTAGATTCGATTCTTTCCACATTTCTCCAAAGGCCAAGCTCCGCCCTGTTTAGAGTTGTGAGAACTGCTCAGTCATGCCACGTGCAGACATACACGCATCTTTGTGCATAATGAGCCCCCTGCCTCTCGGACAGGCCAAGGCATGTCAGTGCTCAAGGCAGCGTCGGACAGCAGGCAGTTCTCACGTTGGGTGAGAGCTTGGGGTGGAATTCTTCTCAGTCCCTTCAGAATCATAGATTCCAGGACAGGACCCACTGGACGCCTGCTGTGCTCTCTGACATCACCTTGTGAGTTCGTCTATTTTGTTGGGCATCCAACGTTAAGGCATGGCGGCTCTTGTCTCTTTGTTCCAGTCCCACGACTCTGTGGACAGAGCCACTGATGCCTGCTAACCACCCTCCCAGCAACTGAACCGTGTTTCTGGGGCACCATCCAGTGCCCAGCGCCACGGCAGACGCTCCGACAAGCAGACCTGTAAGACAAGTTCCCGCCTCTAATGGAGCTGACATTCAGTGGAGGAAATTCTTAGGAAAAAAGTCTGGCACATGGTTGGTGCTCAGTGATGATGACTTAGTTGGATTAATTATACAATACAGGATTAATTATACGGGGTAATCCTTAGGCTCAAACTCAACAGGGTTCTCAAGGAAGCAAAGGAATCCAATTTAGTGTATATTAGTCAGGGTGCATTTCAAGAAAGAAATGGGACTTGAGCTAGGCCTGGAAAATTCAGAAGGAAAGAGCAGGTTAAATAATGGGCAAGCCCCATTAGAGGGGAAATAGAACATTTTAACTACCAGTTACTGGTGCTGGGCGTTGAGCTGAGTCCTCTGCACGTTATCCCATGTAATCCTCACGTGTCGACACCCATTTTGCAGTTCGGAAATCGAGGCCTAAAGAGGTATATGCAGTTCACCAATGGGCTTGGATTTGAGCCCTGGGTGGAAACCGCTACGCAGTTGGCCCCTCCTGGGCCGGGGCAGTTAAGAGCAGTCTGCAGAGGCTCGAGAGAAGATGGGGGACAAGGCTCAGGAGGGAAAGCAGGCCTTGGTTTTGGGCCTTGGGATCCAGGGAGACGGGGAGCCACAGTCAGCAGCAAGAGCTGCCGCGGGGCCCTGAGGCGGGAGCCCGGCCGGTTCTGACTGAGCCTGCGAGGGGCCTCCCTGCTGCCCGGCCAGCCGTCCCAGATTCCCGGAGCCCGCCGCATGTCAGGCCAGAACATCCCAGAACAGACAATGCCAGGCAGCTCGTTTCTCTCCCTTCCACAATAAACCAGATAACCACTCGTCAGTCCTCCCCCGGGGCCACCGATCGGGGAAAATCCACAGCTTTCTGCAGTGG
Source organism: Macaca fascicularis (assembly GCF_037993035.2). Lineage (NCBI taxonomy): Eukaryota > Metazoa > Chordata > Mammalia > Primates > Cercopithecidae > Macaca > Macaca fascicularis. Next base: position 132,939,473 of record NC_088388.1, on the reverse strand, counting down.
CTGTGTGCCCCCGGCCGTCCGGCAATTTCAGGAAGCATGAAACACTTTATTCATCAGGACCCAAAACCAATCTGCCTTTTCCTCCAGCTTCATCCATCACTATCTTTACCTGCCGTTGGGGAGGTGGGAAGGGGGAGGAAGGAAACACGCACCTTCCTTCCATCCCCACTCTCTGCGGGCCCGCAGCCCTCCAAGGCACTCCTGTCAGCTGGATCAAAGGTCACTGGCTTAGACAGAAGTGACCAGGGGTTTCCCACATCCTTCAGCTATTAGGAGCCCTGCGGGCACCAGAGCCGGCTGCCCTGGGGAATCTGCAGGTGCAAGTGTGAGTGCAGGATGCAGGACTCTCAGGGCAGAGCACCGGAGGTGGGCCAGAGGTGAGGGGCTGAGCAGCAGTTCCAGCAAGCACTGAGCACGTATGACAGGGCAGGCACACCCGTGTTCACGTATGACAGGGCAAGCACACCCGTGTTCACACATGACAGGGCAGGCACACCCGTGTTCACACATGATGGGGCGGGCACACCTGTGTTCATGTATGATGGGGCGGGCACACCCGTGTTCATGTATGATGGGGCGGGCACACCCGTGTTCAAGGAGAGACAGGCACCCATGACCGACATGCCGGGGCAAGTGTGCACGAAACGCACCCCTGTGCACGCAGCAGATCCACACAAGGACAAGCTCGCGCTCCTCCTGATGTATAAACACACTCACCGGATCGCTCGCTCACTGCCTGTCCCATCAGCCACGCTCCTCATCAGCGCCTGTGGTCCTCAGACGGCTGCCGCCTCCCTCTCACTCTTTTGTTTTACGTCAGCAAAGGCCACCACGTCCACAAGAAAGCCACAATGCCTGTGGCTCTGATCCAGTGTGTGTGATGGTGCCCACGCAGGGAGCGGTCACAAGTACCCAAGTGTCTGTGTGTGTCTGTGTGTGTGTGCTTCTGTGTTTGCAAGTGTCTCTGTGTGTGTGAGTGGATCTGTGTGTCTGTATCTGTGTGTGTGTGTAGTATATATGTGTGCATGTGTCTGTGTGCATGAGTCTGTGTCAGTATATCTGTGTGTGTGCATGTGTTTGTGTGTCTATGCCTGTGTGTGAGTGAATCTGTGCGTGTGTGTGTGTATGTGTCTGTGTGTCTGTGTGTGAGCTGGTCTGTGCATTTGTGTGTCTGTTTGCACCTGTGTGTGAATAGGTCTGTGCAGGTGTGTTTGTGTGTGAGCTGGTCTGTGCGTGTCTGTGTGTCAACTGGTCTCTGCACGTGTGTGTGTGAGCTGGTCTGTGCGTGTCTGTGTGTCAACTGGTCTCTGCACGTGTGTGTGTGAGCTGGTCTGTGCATCTGTGTGTCCGTGGGTGTGCATGCCTATGGACTCCCAGCTCCAAGTCACCACATTCTGCCCCTCCCTGGTGCTAACCTCAGCATCTGCCGAAGTGAGCACAGATGTTGGGTCTCCCTGGTGGCCACTGCCTACCACTCCCTGAGCAGGGCCCCTTCCTCTGGGATCTGGAGGTGGCCTGTCACCCACAGCCTCCAGAGAAGGATCTGTCTCCCTGTCTCCGCCCTCACTCCAGGCCCCACTGCTTGCCAGGTGGACACAAGCTGCACTCTGTCCACACCGTAGACAGAGCGGACGGACGGGAATCACTGCACAGTCAGTGCAGTGGAGAAAGGAGAATCCGCTGGCCTGTGGGGTGGGGCAGCCAGGGGGAGGAGGGGTCTGCACTGCTTACCCTTCCGGGTGGACTGAGGCAGCCCTGGAGCCCCCGAGGCAGGAGCGTGGTATGTGGAGAGACTGACTATTGACAACGTGAGGCGGCTGGGAGGTGGCGCCGGGACTCAGGCCCAGGTGGGGAAGGTGGATGGAAAGTTTTTACAGAAAAGGGTAAGCGTGAAACAAGGAAACACTCCAATGAGACAGACACAGTGGCTAAAGTCACCACAGCAGCCCTGAGAGACCCGCAAGGAGAACTTCACATGTCAAGGAAAAGCCCACTGGTCATGTATGTTCACAGCGAGGCAGTGAGCTGTCCTCCTCGGGCTCCACTCAGCATGGGCAATTCCAGAGATGCAGGGACTGTGAAGGGCTCACATCTGAAAATGCGGCCCCCTACCCGACCTGAAGGGGAGGAGCCGTCTCAGCCCGTCGGCCTTTGGGAGGTGAACCTGTCGCTGGGACGCAGGATGAACCTCCTGTCTAAGGGGCCTGGAGCTGAGGCGTTGGCGTGTGTTTCTGACTCTCAAAGCCGGGTGCTCCAAACACCTGCCACCATGTGCTGCTGGCTTGTTCACCCGCACACGGTCATCACGGTTAAAGTGCTCCCTTGAAAACGAGATTTTCCTCTACATGGAGCACGACTGATGGACCTGTCGGAAAGATGTGTGTCCTTCTGCAAATGAGCCTGCTTTTAATACAGTTGAGGAATGATTGACAGAGGCAGATAGATGGTAGATAGACGGACGATACATGATAGATCAATAGATGGACGATTGATTGATTGAAGATATATATTGTAACTGGTTTCGGAGAATAGTGTCTTAGTAGAGAAATAGACCAAAAATAATCAATAGAAACCTAAGAAATAAATGAAAAAATAAAAATTGGCAAGAAAATGAGTATAAAGAGAATTTTTTAATTTGGTGGGAATAAATGATTGGCAGTGGGTTGCTGGCACAGGCAATGGACACGGGTGGCTGTTGCCAACGCTCACATGTGCGGGCTGTGGCCTACACCCAGCAGTTGACAAGCCCCTGTCATTTAGACCTCGTGACAAGCCTGTGGGGAGACACTCCTATTATCCCAGTGAGGCCCAGAAAGGATAACTGATTTGTACAAATGCCACAGCCTGTGAGGAGAAGAGACAGGCCCTCAGCCCAGCTGTTGGAATGAAAAGTCGAAGTTCTTGGCCGTTTGGCTGTGCTCCCTGTCCCCGGGGCGGGCAGAGGCAGACAGGCGATGGGAAGCCGGACTGATCCACGGGAACACATGGCACCACACTGGCCTGATTCTTCCAGCCCCGCCCCCTCCTGTCACAATCCTCCTCACTAAACCACAGACGTGGCAGAACCTTCCAATCCACGTGCCCAACACAGAGACTCTTAGCCCTGAGTTCCGCAAACCAGCAGAGGAGCCACGGGGTCCTCTCACCAAAATGGCTCATCTCACGGTCTCACCTTCCCTTCGACCCCAGCCTCTTCCTGGCTGCGGAGAGACCCTCATCCTGCTCTTAGTCCAGCTGGTTGCTTTTGCTGTGACTGTTTCCAACCACAGGCCATGCCAGACGGACAGGGAGGGCCAGGGAGCACCGAATGCATCCTCCGCGAGGTCCCCAGGCGGCTTCTGGAGAGAAAGAAGCCAGCTTTGGAGCAGCAAACATCTGTTGTGCTCTCGTCAGCGGCTGTCGGGGGAAGGCCTGGGACGCACTTTTCATGCTGGGGAGGCCAGGCCGTCCTCTAGCCTCACTCAAGGCAGAATTCAGAAGGTTCTGGGCTCTTTCAAATGCAAATGGGCTCCCGGCTCCCTCTTTCTGGACCCAAGGGTGTGCTCTTCGCCCTTAAGCCTCCACTGAGCTTATAGATCAAAACGCTTAAAGGAGATAAAAGCTAGAAGGAAAGCCAAATCTTAGAGACAGGATTCAACCTTTTAGGTATGTTACTGAGGAAACTGAGGTCCAGGGAGGTGAAGTGTCTTACCGAAGGTCATCCCATCAAGCAGTGCACCCTGGGCTGGATGTATGGTCCTGCCCAGGAGCCCCGTGTGGCCTGGACTCATGGGACCCCACCCCAGAGAGAGCCCACTCTGCCTCATGAACCTCACCACCCAGCCCTGGGCAATTGGTGCCTGAGCTCGTAGCTTACTTCAATATGAGCTTCAAGTAATAATAACAATAATAATAATAATGAAAGTAAGACTTCCTCCAACCCAACACGTGAGTTTTCCAGCCTCTACCTGGATAATCTGCTCTCTCTGACACCAGCCGACCTTGGCAGATTGCAGAGAACCCTGTGGCCTTCCCACTCCAAGCCTGCCCTGCAAGGCTCCTCGTTAAAGGGCCAGCAGCGCTTCCGCACCCTCAGGCCTCCAGGCAGCCAGCAGGATGCACACCCCGTCAGGGCTGGTGCGGCCAGCATGAGTCTCCTCACTGCTGCGGGCCGTGTCATCGTAAGTCAGGGGTCCAGACCGCTGGGGGGTTCAGCTCTAGACGTTGTCCTTCGGCATATTAGAAATCAGCATGATTCTTGGCAACAACGTAGTACACAGTGATTACCAAATGGGGCACTGGGGAAGTAATAGTGACGCTTTCCATGCCGAGCAGCATGAGAACCAGGAGGAGGTTCTGGGACAGGAGCAGGAGGGGGCTCAGGAGACTGTGTGAGGTTCTGCCATTTTGCCTTCATGACAACCTTCTGAAGGGGTGTCACTGTCCTGTTTCACAGATGAGAAAACTGAGGCTTAAGAGAAAAAGCAGTGACTGGCCCAGGCATGCACACACCGTGAGGGTGACGCTGGCTTTGAAGCAGCCAGCCTGGTCCTAGTGTGCTCGCCGGCTCCTTGGGGCACACACAAGGAAGGGCTGTGCAGTGCTGCGGTAAAGACCGTACATTCCAGGGCAAGACCGGCTGCTTTGAGCTGTAGGTCCTTGTGCTGTTGATTAATAACCCCTGTGTGCCTCGATTTCCCCATCTCTAAAATGGAAATAACAACAGTGCCTGCCCTACAGGGCTACTATTGTAATAAGTGTACGTTTGGAGGCAGGTTTATCACATAGTAAGTTCTACACAAGTGTTAGCCATCGCTAGTGTTCTGTCTGCGTCTCTTCTCCTTATCTCACACAGCTGTGTCACCAAAATCAAACCCTGCTGCCCCCAGAGAACAGGGTCTACAACAAATCAGCTCGTCGACTGAAAGGTTGGATAGGTTTCTAAGCAAGAGAGGCTGCTCAGGGCAGGAGACACACTTGGTGACAGGCAGGGAGTCCCCCAGAATTAATTGCTCACCGCCATGTCACTGCTGGTGACAAATTTGCAATTACTGTCTTCCTAGGAGAACAAACGGCCCATCGTCTCCCAGCTCCAGTCCCCACAGTCTTGGGCCTGATTTTAGGGTCTGAGAGGCAGCACCTGCCAGTCCCAAAGAGTGAAGTGACCAGAAGATAAGGAGACCCTGGGCCTTAAATACAGGCTTTTCCTGTCTGTTCCTGTCAGTGACGGGAGCTGGGCCTGTGCTGGCGTCCTTCCAGTGGGGTCTGTAATTGAGATGGAGCCAGTGGGAGCCTGGGGTGGGAGCACCAATAAGAAGCATAGCGTTTATTGATGAGGACAAGTCTGGCAGGTAAACCTGAGTGCGCTCTGATCTTACTGGCCTCAGACTTTTGTCTCAACATGCATGAGCGCAGACTTGAAGAAAGAAGGAAGATAAACATTGGGAGCATTGGGTCCCCTGCCGGGTTTCCTGGAGACGGGGTAGTCCCTAGACAGGCCCATACATCAGCTTTGCTTCTGTTGTTTGCATCTGAGCTCAGCCTGTGTCAACACCGTAGAGAACAGAGCGGGAGAAGCGCTAAACTTCCTCCACCGTCACACACCGCAGTGGAGCGAGTTTTGTTTGCACCGCCAAAGTCCTTTGCAAACCCTTCAGCTGAGGTGTCCAGGATTCCACAGGGCCCCTGTGTCAGCAGAAGCCCAAAGCCATGTGAGTTGTCTTTCTTGGGTTTGCAGTCTCAGCCCCAGCACAACCAACGGCATAGGCAGGTGAAGGTGAACCCCGGTCTTAAAGTCACAAACCCAAGTTATAGACCTACAGATGCCCCTCAGCTTAATGACAGGATTATGTCCGCATAAACCCATCATAAATTGAAAATATCTTAAGTCAAAAATGCAATTAATACACCTAACCTACTGAACATCACAGCTTAGCTTAGCCTACCTTAACATGCTCAGAACACGGACACTGGCCTACTATTGTGCAAAATCATCCAACACAAAGCCTATTACATAATAAAGTGCTGCATGTGTCATGTAATTTTTTGAGCACCGTGAAAGCGGAAGGCACAATGGTTGTGTCAGTAGTGCAGTTTCTATTGAATGTGTGTTGCTTTGGCACCATTGAAAAGCCAAAAAACTGTAAGTTAAACTTTCATAAGTTGGGGACTGTCTGTAGTTCTGTCAATGACCAAGTGTGCCCAGTGGGCACCGGGGGCAAAGCTGTAGCTTCCCTGAGCTCCCTTGAGCATCTCTCCCTCTGAACCTGTTTAAACCCTACCGTGCCCCCATCCCAGTGACGTTGCCCCCTGCCCAGCATGAGCAGAATGAACGGCTTTTTCTCTGGGTTCCCTGGGCTTCCACCTCTGGTTCCTCATTGAAACTGCTGTCCCCCTCTCCACTCCAAGCTCCCTGCTGAAGGGAACTGTGTCTCTCCAACCTTATTCTCGCTCATGGCACAGTGCTTGGCATGCCGCAGGTGTTCGAGAGATGACTGAAAGGATGGAGGCATGCCTCTTCCAGAACAGATGGCTGGGGCTGAGCCTGGGCACGGTGACAGACAAGGGGCCCCAAGAGGTACGCAAGGAGCTGCTGCTTTTGAGGTACTCGCATCTGTTTGGGGAGTTGGGGTTTAGGCAGAAAGAGAAGGTGCAAAGCCCAGGCAGCAGATGCCACATGCCCAAAGAGCAGCTCAGGAGGTGAGGCCACGGCATGCGTGGTGATCAGTGCAGCCATGAGGGGTTATCAAACCACCAGCTAAGTGCCCAGTGCCCTCAAGGATGAGGACGGTGATTTACTCGGGGTCCTTCCTTGTCCAACTATACACATGCATATCCTCTGCTTTGGGGTTAGGAGGGGTCCAGCAGTGAGGTTAGGAAGGCGCCTCAGCCTCAGATGTCAAGAAACAGCTCTGCTTCCTTTAACAGACACCCCGGCCTGGGCAGCCGTGGACGCTTCCTCCTCCTGTTACCAGTTTTCACTTTCAGAGTTACGGCTCCGACGTGTGAAGGGAGAGCGTTCACCCTGCTGGGAGAAGGGGGAGGCTCTGTGCCCGCCTATGACGCTGCCCCGAGAGACCTGCAAACCTGGTATCCCCCGCCTATGACACTGCCCCGAGAGACCTACAAACCTGGTATCCCAAACTGTTCCTACCACTCAGTGTCTCTGTGTGGCAGGAGCAATGGTCCTGTCTATCCAGGGGCTGCCTGCCCTTCAGAGCCAGCTCAGGCCTCGTCTCCTTCAGGAAGCCTGCCAGGGCTCTCACCTTTCTCTGAACCCCTCCTCCTTACTGTCTGTCCACTATTGCCATCATTCATTCATTCTTAAAAGTAAAAGAGTATTTGCAAATATGAACCATAATATTTTGACTTCCTATTTCCCCTCCAAAGAGAGTGGGGACCAATGGGGGGAAAAAGACACAATTGGGAATCAGTTCCTCATGTTCCTCTCCCATAAGCTGGAGACATGGAAAAGAAGGAGGAGGTGCAGGTGAGGGGAGAGGACCGAGAGAGGGCTGCCTAAGACCAGCTTAACACGGGAGAAAGGCGGGAGCACGTCCCCCAGGGGGAGGAGGCTTGGGGTGTGCTCCCCATGCCAGGGTCAGGAACCTCCCGGTGATTCCCACCCCAGACCCACGCGCTGAGTCAGGCGTCTGCACCTGCTGCTCCGCAGTGCTGGTGCTGGGGCTGCTACGGAGTAATCACCCACCAAGTGTCAGGTTATTTCTGTCTCTAGCCAGAGGACGGATCAGGAGGGGCAGAGTCCAGAAATAGCAAAAGCAATTAGCCGGCCGGCTTCTGAGGGCATAATTCCTGTGCACGAATCAGGCCCTGGCAGGTAACCCTCAGCCTAGTTACTAGGTAGTGAGAGGCAGGGTCACCAGCGTGCCCTCCCCAGCCCCAAAGCGGTGCTCGGTGCTCGATGCGCAGGTGCAGTGTGAGGGAACATCAGCATCCAGGGCGTCTTCTCTCAGTGCCCTTGGTGGACCCAGAGCTCTGGCTGGGCTGAGAGGTCCTGCCTAGTGTGTACTCCATGCTCTGAAGACAGGCTAAAAGGTCTGGGAGACCCTGCAGGGGCGTGCCAAAGACCACCTACCGTCATGCCCAGGAATTCGTGAAAACCTGGAGGGAATAGTCCCTGTCGCCGCCACCTCACCTTCCACCCGCTACTGCCGCCTTCTTTGTGTCAGCTCCCGTTTGCAGCCCCCGTTAGATTCAGGTTCTTTGTTCACTCCTGTTTACAGCCCCTGTTAGATTCAGGTTCCCTGCCACAGTGTCAAAGTGCTGCTGAGGTGGGGAAGCTGCACCAGGCAGAGGCAGGAGAGGAGATGGATCCCAGAGCATCCCCTCTGTGCACTCAAAGGCTCACCCTCCCACCAAGGAGAAAGGACAAGAGAAGCCCTTCGAATCAGTCTTCCACGATGTCCGCTCACCAGGCTGCAGGACTGAGCGATCTGGGGGTGAAATAAATCAGGGAAGGCTTCCTGGGGGCAGGTGCCTGCAGAGCAAGCCTGACCTTCTCATCCTCCAGCCCTCCTCAGCCTCACGGCCAGGCCCAGCAGTGCCCCTCCCTCCACCGAACTGCCCTCTTGCTTCTTCCGCCTTCCCAGCCCTCCGCATGCTTTCCCAGGGGTCTGGGACGGACAGTGACTTCACCCGCCCAGGTGGGACATCACACCCTTGCTCCGGGCCCCAAGCCTCTGTGTAGTTGGGCACAGTGGAGAGGGTCAGGTGGCGGGAGTGGGAGGGTGCCAAGTTAAGTTCCGGCTCTGCCACAGGGCGATGTGGGGGCTCGGCCAATCCCTAACACACTCAGGGGCCTTGTGTAGACTGGTGGGCGCTGCCGGGACTGTGAAGGCACCGCCGTGCCCGGCACCTGAGCAGCCTGGGAGCTTCTCCACTCCTGCTCTCCCAGGCCCACGCAGGCCAGCCCCGGCTCACTGGCACTGTCCCCAGCAGCACTGTCCACCGCCAGGGTGCATCGTCCTCCGTGGAGGCCCAGTACCGCCGCCCCGGAGAGTCAGCCTGCATTGGTCGCTGTGCCAACAGCCCTGGCCTGGGCACCCCCTCTAGCGAGGAACTCCAGTCCCTGCTCTGAGGCTGCTCCCAGGGACCACAAGCGTCTCAGCTGGGTCCCTGTCCCAGTGTATGAGGCGAGATCAGCGTTGCTCTCACAACACGCGGAGCCGAGAGGCAGCTCCTTGTGGATCCAGTTGGAGCTGGCATCAGAAACTCTGTCCCTGGGTTCCAGGCCCTGGTTTGAAGGATTCGTGAGGCCCTGAGTGAATCACTTCCTGGCTCTGAGTATTAGTTTCCTGTCTATAAGGGGCAGGGCTTCCTCCCAACTGCCCCCACGGAATAACTGTGAGGAGAGGTAGGGAGAGGCAGATGAAAATCCTTTCTGTGTTTGGGTTTCTCTCCAGCCATCCTCTCCAAGCCTTGAGGGACAGGTGAGAGCTGGAGCTCAGAAAGGTTAAGGTAAGTTTCACAAGGCCCACGTAGCCATACCCGGGGAAGAGCACCGGGGCCACCAGCACCCCGGGCCCCTCCTCTGCACTGCCCTGCCAGTCTCTGCAGGCTCCGACCCCTTGGCCAGGCTGGCCAGCCCCGGCAGAGCCCTGTCCCCTCACACCCGCACGGCAGACGCTGTGAATAATGGAGTGCCGTGTTTGTCTAATGGATTTATCACTATTACGAATGCAGCTTCATCAACAAAAGCAGGTGAAAATCGATGTCAAGGCAGCTAAGTGAGCTGCACTTTCCCTCACAGCTTGGCATGTATTGACAGTCTTTTGTCCACTAGGTGTTTTGCACCCAATGTGGGGCTGAAAGCGGGAATAAAAATGCCCTTGGCTCTTCTTGCCAACAGTCCCTTGACTCCAGTTCAGGACAGGGCGCTGGAGCTACGCGCTCCCCATCCAGCCCTCACTGTCCTGCCCTGGAGCAGTGCAGCACCTCCGTGGTTCCTCTCTCCAGAAAAGAAGGGCGACTCCTCCGCAGCCCCACACAGCTCTCGCTGGTACGGGCAAGAGCATCACCTGCAGGGCTGGGCAAAGCCACCCACCCTGAACTGGACCAGAGAGAACAGGCATTTGTTTTCTCATGTGCACATGCATGTGGGTGCAGGTGTGTGTGCAGGTGTGTGCACGTGTGTGCAGGTGTAGGCATATGTGTGCATGGGTGTGTGCAGGTGTGTGCATGGGTGTGTGCACGTGTGTGCACGTGTGTGTGCAGCTGTGTGCAGGTGTGTGCGTGTGTGCATGTGTGTGTGCATGTGTGTGCAGGGGTGTGCAGGGGTGTGCACAGGTGGGTGTGTGTGTGTGCAGGAGTGGGCATGTGTGTGCATGTGTGTGTGCAGGGGTGTGCTCAGGTGGGTGCCTGTGTGGGTGTGTGTGTGCAGGTGTGTGTGCATGTGTGTGCACTGTGTGTGCATGTATGTGTGCAGGTGCTTGCACGTGTGGTTGGTTTGCTAGTTGGTTTAGTTTGGTTTGGTCTTTGGCTGGAGTGGGGATTGGCTGGTTGGGTTTGGAAAAAGATTTTGGAGAAATGTCGGGTGCTTCTTGGCAAAACTGCATTAGGATTTGGACATAAAATGGGACAGGAAGGCAGCGATGCCGTATAAGCTGTGCTAGATTTCTGTTTGTTAAAGTATGTTCCACGCAGCTACCCCGGCTTCTTCCTGTGCTCGGTGTCCACTGGGGTGAGTGGGGAAGACAAGGAACCATCCCGTGGGATGAGCTCCAGACGAGAAGTGCTTGAAATGCTTTCAATTAATTTTGTTTATATCTTAATTGCCAATTAAGGGCAAAGCACCATTCCAAGTTCTGGGGAAAATAGGGAGAAGAGGTACAGATGGAGGAGGGCTTCTTCATCTGTCTTCTCATTTGACAAGAACTTGTGCCAAGAATTTCCCATATGTTACTTCCAATCCCTACGAGGACCCTCTCAGACTAGGCGTTATTACCCCATTTTAGAGATATCAAAACAGAGGAGCCCAGCTTCCCCAAATCACACAAACAACAGGAGACTAAAATGAGATTTGAATTCAGATTTGCCCACCACCCACACTCAAGCTCTCTGCACACCGAGATGCAGGAAAGCAGACGGTGGTGTTGCCCCATCTTACAATTCAGAAGATGTCCACAATTCTCTCTTCCTACTGACCCGCATCAGTAACCCCCAGGAGGGTTTGTTAAAACAAGGATTGCTGCCCACCCCAGGAGGCTCTTCCTCAGCAGGTCTTGAAAGGAGCCCAGGAACGTGCATTTCAAAGAGACCCCAGGTGGTGCTGACACCGCTGGTTCAGGGATCACACTTTGAACACCATCACTATAGACTCTCTCCTGGGTGCTGCAGACTCCAAGAGGCTGTTCAGTGAAGTTGCTGTGGAACCTTCTGGGGTCCCTGGACTACTGACGTCCTTCTTGGCAGGAGCGCCGCTGCCTGCCAGTGGGAGGGACTGGAGGCTCAGTGCCCGGGCTCCCAATGCACAGAGTCCCGTAGCCTTCCCCACTTGGGCCCCAGGCCCCCTCTTAGCCTTCCCTTCCTTGCTGTTAATTAAGAGCCTTTTCTTCCTTCCAGATGGCGAAGCTCTCTTAGAAAGGAGAGAACTGCCTCACTCTCCCTTGTTTTCATTCTCCTCATGGAAACAGTGAGGATTCTGTCTTGTTTAAACAGGCTTCAGGGACTCGCTGCCGATTTTGTGCAGAGCAGATCTTTTTATATGTGGTAATGTCTTGTATTTCTGGGTTTATGTTCCCCAAAAGCATGTACACATTTTGGATAGATATGCATGTGCGTTATTCTTGAGAAACAAAGAGGAGATGGGACATAGCACCGCTATTACTGCCAGTCATAAAAATCATCATCAGCTGTCAGTGTGTATTACGTGCTACACACATTGAGATGTTTCACCCCCACCCAACCCTCTGAGTTCCTCAACGTAACTCACATGTGTCAGACACACACAGTGGACCTGGCACTATTCAAAGCCTTCTACCTGATTCATCTCATTTAATCCTCACGGCTCATTAGCGAGGCAGGTTCCATTCTGCCTCCATTATTAAGAAGGAAACTGGGCACAGAGAGGTAAAGTGGCTGCCCAAAGTCGCAGGGCTGGCAAATGGTGGGGTCTCAGAGGGGTTCCTGAGGCAGGTGCTGTTATCCCACAGTGTACTGTTGGCCCAGAAGGGGTCATCCAGGCTGTATGGGAAGTCACAGCACAGGTGCAAACCCAAAGCAGTGTGACTTTAGAACCCCTGATCTTAACCCATACATGCTGTGTGATGTCGGGTCACAGCCCCAGGCCTCTGGGCTCCTAAGCCAGATGTCTAACTCTCTAGAAAATACCAAGTAAGATTGTGCACCCCAGACCCCAAAGCCACCGCTAGAACTGAAGCCTCCTGACACCCACAGGCCACACGGAGCACCCTGCCTCTTGAGTGCAGTGTCCTCGCCCACCTGCCTTTGAACTCAGCAGCCGGTCATGCTTTCCAAGGCACAAGGCAACTCAGACGCCAGCTTGCAGCAGAGACTCCCAGTTCACCACATACACAACCTGCCTCCCCAAAACCCATGCTGGCCAATGCCCTCAGCTTTACCAAAGTGAGGGTGCCCTGCCCTGTGGCTCGGTGGCTCCAGGGCTCACACACACTCCCATAGGAAGGGGCGTCTCCAGCATCTGTCAGGAAAGCGTTCCTGTTGTCTCAGGGTTGCTATGGCGTTCTCTCTCATGTGAATATGCACCCAGCCTCACCACGTGGTTCCTGGTCTGTGAGAGAGTTGGGGGCGAGGGCAGGGTGAGCAGGGACAGGCAGGGGCAGGCAGGGGCAGCTGGAGGAGCAGGGAGGGCTGTGTGTGGGAGGGGACCAGGATCCCGGCCCCCAGCCTCAGCCTCGCCTGTGGGGCGCTGGAGACAGAGGTGGCTGAGCCGCCCCAGCAGGCCCCGGCTGCCAGTCTCCCTTCAGCCCCCAGGCAGGATGCCAGGCTGGGTGGAGGAGGCACCGTGGGCTTCACATGGACTTCCAGGCTCACTTCCTTCTCCACCAGCTGCTGTCTTGAGAATGTGTGTTTGTCTGAGGCCGAACAGGGTGAGATTCCTACGCATTTACCTGTCAGAGGGCCAGTGGGGCCAGAACCCTCCTGCAGAGGCTCACCCCGGTGCTCCCAGTCTCCCCGAGTTCCTGGCTGGGCAGGGCAGTGTGCTGATTCCACCGTGTTTGTTTGTGGGTGGTGAAAGAAGACTCCCACCACGGTGGGGTCAGAACCCCCAGGTGTGAGTCGCCCGCCCGCCTGCCCTGCCTGCAGAGGGAGAGCTCCACTCCGGGAGTGTCTCCACCGGACGCTGTCAGCTCCACTCCGGGAGAGTCTCCACCGGATGCTGTCAGGGGTGCGGGGCTGGGATTTTTTTTCCTGTGAGATTCCAGAAGAGAGAACAAGAGCCAGTTGGTGAAAGATTCAGGAAGACAGATATTGACTCATTAAAAGGAGTCACGTTCTCACATTGAAATTGGAATCGCTTCCGCAGGAAATGGTGAGAAATCTGCCACTCAAGTGTTCGGGCAGAGCCGGGGGCTGCCAGCCTGGGAGCTGAGGATGTGGAGGGACGCCTGCCACAAGGGTGGGCTGCTCTGAAGACCAGGAGGCCGCTCTGCACAGAGGCCCAGCTTCCAGACTGCAGTCCCCACAGCGCCTGGGCTAAGCGAGGCGGCCGCACACCTCACTCCTGACCCATCAGTGAGCTGGGAAGCATCTACCTGGAGAACTGCCAAGGCCGCAGAGAGGCCCAGCTGGAGCCCTGGCCTCAGGGAGGGCACAGTGCAGCTGGGAGAGGTGGCAGCTTGCAGGAGAAAGCTAGGCGGTGGTGGCAGCAGGGGCTATGAGCCACTTGGCCCCCTGCAAGATGAAAACTACCCCCAAATAGGTGGTGGTGCTGGGGCTGAGGGCAAGGGGAGGTGGGTGGGAGGTGTCTCCAGAATCAGCCGAGAGCGCGGGGTCTGCCCTGGGAGCTGGAGGGGCATCAGCGAGAAAGGCAAGAAAGGCAGGCCCAGGGCGTGGCTGGCTGAGGGCACTGGCACGAACGTCTGAACCCAGCAGCGACTGGGGGGCCCCCAGGTAAGAGATCTGCCGGCCCAGCTGTGGCTTTCACGATAGGGATTCAGGGCTCACCCCTGGCCGAATGCAGTTCTTGGACCTGAGAGAGCTGAAGCTCCACGGCCTGTCTCGTGGGAAGGAAAGCAATGATGGGATGGCCTCCTCCACCTCTCCAGCTCGGGGCGCTTCACCGGCCTCTGGGGCTTACTGTTCTCTGCCTTGGACTACAATTATCTGAGCAAGCATCTGACCTCTTGAATTAGACTGCGAGTTCCTCAAGAGCAAAGTCCACCTTTCACCCGCTCCTTCCCACCCACGCTGGCCGCACTCACACTCACACGTGCACACTCACACACACCCACACACAATTCGTTGATCAACTGCTGCATATAAATAAAGTGATATGTTTTCCTAGGAACATTTTTCAGAGCTGAGGAGTGTGAGCCTAAGCCCTTAAAAGCTGGCCGGTGGCTGGCCAAGCGGGTGAAACCCCACATCCACATTACGGAAAGCGTGGGCTCAGGACCATGAGTATTTCTGAGAAGAGGAAAGCTAAAGGAAGCTGCCATACAGGACTGAACACCTACAGGGAGACTCGTGAATGGCAGCTGCCTCTTAGGCCTTCACCCTGCCCCACACAACCACTTTTCACGCACTTCCCACACCAGTGCGGCACGTGCACCTCCCAGCGTGTTCTCCCGACCTCACCCACAGGCCTCCTCATGCCTGGAGGGGCAGAGGCAGCATATCTGGTCCCTGTGGGGGACCTGGCAGGTCCCATCCCCTGTGCCCCACTCCCTGTCCCTTCACCCTCTGGGACCCACTGCTGATGAGCCTCTTGGCTCCCCGGTGGTCAAGCTCTACTCTTCCCTCCCAAAACAGCTGACGTGGCCTCCCTCTTCTTTCAGAACACCAAGGGCCAGAACGGTCATGTCACATCTCAGTGGCAGCAAAGTCAAAAATAGGATCCTGGTCTCTACCTCGCGCTTCGGCTGGACTAGCTCATGGACGGTGTCTTGGGCTCCAGGCCCTCCAATGGCATCCGGAGAAGAGTCTGCTTCTCAGAACGGTGGGGAGGCAGCAAGGAAAGACAGTCCACACAGCCCAGGCTGTTTCACAGTCCTGCTTAGGGGGCCCACGGTCTACACAGGCCTGGACCGTCAGCTTTGCAGATCTGTAGGAAACCAGCTAGACGCCTGAGGGCAGGAGTTAATTGTACTTCTCTGTGCACAGGTCAGTCGAGTACTCTGTGTTCATTTGCAGGGGAGAGAAGGCAGAACAAAGAGAGAGAAGAAAGGAGGAAGACAGGCCGAGGGTGCCCTTCATTCTTCCACTCATCCTTCCACTGGTTTTTGGATACCATGGCTTGAGTTCGTTCCCGGTGTAGCCCCAGTTAACTGTCCCCGGCCTCTCTGAGCCTCACCGTCCTCACCTGGGAAGAAGAGATGGAGACCTTGTCTCTCAGAACAACACGCGAAGGCGGTCAGCACGCTGGGCAGCGACGCTCTGACATCAGGGAGTTTTTGGAGCAGCTCCTCGGTTCCGCCAGGCCACACGCTCATCAGCAAAGTATTACAAGGCCTGCGTGTGCAAACCACGGCCAGCGCAGTGTCACCAGCTTCCGATTCCCAGGATCTGTTGGGGGAGAAAGGGGGCATCTCCAGGGAGCTTTAGCTTGTGTTTCTCTTCATCTCAGTAAAGACGAACATCTCTTCACACTTAAGAGCTGTTTGTGTTTCCTTTACTAGGAATTGTCTCTGTGAACCTTTGCCTATTTTTATTTTGAATTTTTGGTCTTGTTTTGTAGGAGCTCTTTACGTGTTAAAGAAATTGACCTCATTCTGTGATCACGGTTCCAAACCTGTTTCCCGGTTTGTCGTTTATTATTTGGTTTTGCTTATGGGTGGATATTGTCCTACAGAATTTTTTAGGTAGTCGAACTTATCAAGCCTTTACTTTATGATTTCTGGGGTTTCTTTGTTTATTTGTTTGTTCACTGTCATAGGTCTTTACTACCCTGAGACTATAAATAACTCTCCTATGTTTTAATTTTTCTAGTAATATATCTTTGTGTTTTTTTGACCTTTAAACCTTTGATTCATTTGGACTATATCTCAGTTGGAGATCCCCATTACTAGCCTGGTTATGGGCCAGTAACTTTCTCAGATCACTGCTTTATGGTCCTAACACTGCTCATCGAATAACCCATCTTCTCCCACTATTTCAGAGCATCTGAGAAAGAGTCATCATACAACTTTCAGTTTCCTCCTGTAACTGGTTCTATTTTCGGACTCTATATTCTGTTCTCCTGACCGGATTCCCTATCCATGCACCAGCACCACACTGCTTTATTTATTATAGCTTAAAATATTACAGCTATAGCTCTCATCACCTGCTAATTCACCTCTGTTTTGGAATTTCTTGAACAATTCTTACTTGCTCATTTTTCTATGTGAATTTTAGCAACAGCTTGACTAAATCCAAAGTATGCTATTTCTGTATATATTTGGAAATCAAATCAAATTTATAAATTAATGAGAGAATTGATGCATTAATATTGAGGCTTACAGTCTGTGTCAGTTAGGTTTGTTCAACAGCTAATAGGCTTAAGTGCATCGGCTCAGCCACATATGGGTTTAAGGAGGAGCAGGCTGGAGGATGGCTTGGCAGCTCAGGGGAACCATCAGGGAGCTCAATAACTCCCGTCTTTCTTCTCTGCCATCCTCAAGCTGGCTTGCATCATCAAGGTCTTCCAAGATGAAGGTCCCGTGATCACCACTGTCTGCCGTCAGTATGTCCCCCCAATTGCAGGAAGGAGGACAAGGAAAGGCAAGTGGATCATTGCCAACTGTCACCTCCCTAATCTTACTGAGTTTTCATGGAAGTCCACTCAACAAGTGTCATGAGCTTGTCCAGGCGTAGCCTTTCCAGAGAGCTAGAAAATGTAGTCTTTCTATCTGTGCACATTGCCATCCTAAATAAATTTAGATTTCTATTACTAAGGAGAAAGGAGAAAATTGGAGACACAGCCTGCAGACTCCACTGCCCTATCTTGGATGAGGAGCCAGTCCTATCACCCAAGTCCCTGCCCTCCTGAACTCCCTCTCATGTGGGTCTCATCACTGCTGCAACCCTGAAACTGCTCTTGTCAAGGACAGCAAAAACCACCATCTTTGTAAATCCAGTGCTCAAGCGTCACTCTTTATCACATGCAGCCATTCAGCAACAACTGGCCGGCAGCTTACTCTCTCTTTTCAAAATCCTTTCTTGGTTGGACCGTAGAGCACACGCCTTGATTTCTTTCTGTCTAGCTGGGTGCCCTGCCCACGGCCCTTTGCTCAGACCTTTCCCAGGGGCTGTGCGTATTCATCCCTTATGAGCGCATGTGGCCGGTGACTGTGGAGGTGTGAAAGGCACACACACACATACTGACGCCTCTCAAATTTACATTTAAGTCCAGTCCTGCACACCTATTTAAGTGGCTGAAGCCTTTTAAATGGGTACTCCAGGTGCTGGAAAGGACACAGGACAGCTAAAACGTTCACACACTGCTGATGAGAACGCAAAATGCAGCAACCTCTTTGGAAACAGCTTGTCAGTTTCTTATAAAGTGAAACACACATTTACCCTGTGGCCCAGAAATCTCATGCCTTGTTATTTACTCAACAGAAATTAAGGCATGTGTCTACATAAAATCCATGTCTGTTTATAGCAGCTTTATTCATAATTGCCAAAAATCTCAAACGTACATCAACAGGTGAATGGATAGACAAATTGCAATATATCCATACAACAAAATACTACCCAGCGGAAAAAGAAAGAAACTCCTGATGCCTGAGACACGGATTAATGTCAAATGCATCACACTAAATAAAAGAAGCTAGACTCAGAAGACCCCATACCATGGGATTTCGTGCATCTGATTCCATTCACGTGACAGTCTGGAAAAGATAAAACTACTGGAACATAAAGCAGACAGCCGTTTCCAGGGGCCGGGGCTGCGGAATGGGGCATGACCGTCAAGGGACACAAGCAAACGTTTCGATGGTGGAAATATTCTACATCGTGACCCTGGTGGTGGTTAAATGCCTACACGTATTTGGCAAACCTCAGGCCTGCACACTTAAAAGGGGAAAGTTTACTATGTAAAGTGTACATTAATAACCCTGGCTCTAGAAATTTAGCCCATCTGCTTCCCTGCACTCTGCACTTGGGGAAAAATGTGAAATGGAGAGTCTGTCATTTCAGTAACTGATGTCCTTCTCCCTGGAGTGACTTTGGGAAAGATGGAGAGTGGCAGCCTCCTGTTCTCTGCTCCTTTCCAGCTTCTAATTTTCGTCCACAGTCTGGCGGCCCTCTCTCCTCTGATCTGACCAGGTCCGACCGCGGGCCTGGCTGCACACCCTCCGTCGCAGCACCCGTCCTCGCTGCTCCAGGCTTGTTCCCCGTGTCGGCTTTTGGGCGGCTGTCACCTGGTCCTCACAGGGCTCGTGTTGGCTTGTGTTGCCTTTTTCAAAACATAAATAAGATCACATTTGTTACATGTTCACAGTCACCCAGGCACAGGTGGCATGAGGTCCGACTCCTTCTCCAGCCTGGCAGGAGCTGGCCTGCCCCCTTCCCACCCTTGCTCCTCCAGGCCCGGGGCCATTGTGCCGCTCTACAAGCCCAGGCCAGTCCCTCTGCAAGGCCCGTGCGCCGGCTCAGCCTCTGGGTGCAGGTGCAGCTCAGGGGCGCACTTGTCCAGTTCCCAAAGCTAACGTCATTTCCGCAAGGCCGTCACAGCAGCTGCTCTTGATTTCCTACTTTGTTTTAATTTGTTTTAATTTTGCTTAATCTTATAGTTGACTTGGAGTCCATCATCCGGCGTCACGGCCTCCCTTCCCTGACAGTACGTAGGCCACTCACAGCAGGCGCTGGTGATTGCACAAACGCCCATGCAGCCTCAAGAAGCTCTGTTGTTTTTGCCCACTCTGCAAGACTGTGCTTCTGAATGGACTCTCCAAGGCCCTCGTTGTTCAGCACCTCCCAAGGAGGCTTCTTCTTCCTCTACTTCCTCCTCCCTCACAATCGCATGCGGCAGATGCCCATTAAAGGAGACGGCCCCGCTCCCTTTCCCCGCCCCACCCACACCCAAATGCCCTCACAACATGCTCCTGTGCACGTAGCCCGAGAGCTGAGCCGCAGACACGGGGCACCTTGGGCACAGCCTGCTAAGGTGCCAGCATCCCACCAAGCCCGCTCTATCCCCCCAAAACTCGCCTCCACGTCTTCACCCGGGGGTCAACCTTCAGGAGATTTGGAGGTAAACGGCACCAGGCTAAGGAGCAAGTCGCTGTGCAAAAACCAGCCTCCTCCCCAGGTCTGTTTCTCCCACCTCGTGACTGACAGGCAGCAAAGCTTCCGTGGCACCCAAGGGTTCAGTCCCAGGACTCAGCCAGAGCTTCCCTTTCTCCAGGGAGGGGAGGATGCAGGGTCTGCAGAAGCAGCTGCTCAGTTTTCTGAGACTGGGACATCTCAGTGGGATCAGTGGCTGAGTCCCGCAGCCTCGAGGGTCCCGCAGCCTCCAGAGTCCCACAGCCTCGAGGGTCCCGCAGCCTCGAGGGTCCCGCAGCCTCCAGAGTCCCGCAGCCTCCAGAGTCCTGCAGCCTCGAGGGTCCCGCAGCCTCGAGGGTCCCGCAGCCTCCAGAGTCCCACAGCCTCGAGGGTCCCGCAGCCTCGAGGGTCCCGCAGCCTCCAGAGTCCCGCAGCCTCGAGGGTCCCGCAGCCTCCAGAGTCCCGCAGCCTCCAGGGTCCCGCAGCCTCCAGAGTCCCGCAGCCTCGAGGGTCCCGCAGCCTCCAGAGTCCCACAGCCTCCAGAGTCCCGCAGCCTCCAGAGTCCCGCAGCCTCAAGGGTCCCGCAGCCTCGAGGGTCCCGCAGCCTCCAGAGTCCCGCAGCCTGCAGAGTCCCGCAGCCTCGAGGGTCCCGCAGCCTCGAGGGTCCCGCAGCCTCCAGGGTCCCGCAGCCTCGAGGGTCCCGCAGCCTCCAGAGTCCCACAGCCTCGAGGGTCCCGCAGCCTCAAGGGTCCCGCAGCCTCCAGAGTCCCGCAGCCTCGAGGGTCCCGCAGCCTCCAGAGTCCCGCAGCCTCGAGGGTCCCGCAGCCTCCAGAGTCCCGCAGCCTCGAGGGTCCCGCAGCCTCGAGGGTCCCGCAGCCTCCAGAGTCCCGCAGCCTCGAGGGTCCCGCAGCCTCCAGAGTCCCGCAGCCTCGAGGGTCCCGCAGCCTCCAGAGTCCCGCAGCCTCGAGGGTCCCGCAGCCTCAAGGGTCCCGCAGCCTCGAGGGTCCCCAGCCTCCAGAGTCCCGCAGCTTCGACAGGGGCATCCCAATGCCCTGGCAGGAAGGCAGGCTCTGGCCAGTGTGCAGGCCTTTGCGGGGGTCCCTGAGACAGGACAGGCCCTACGTCACTTGTTCATTTATTCACTCCTTTATTAATTTACTCACAGCAAATATTCATCTATAACACATATTTATTTACCGCCTACCATTGCCAGTTTCATGACAGAGTGAAGAGAAGAAAAAACAAAATATCAAGCATCCAAAAAACACAGCCAACCTGTGCAGCCCCGGATGGTGTATCCTCCTAGAAGCAGCAGGGACCAGTATCCCACACAGCCCAACCCTCCAGCGTCCAGCTGAAGACAGAACCGTGCCTGCTCCAGGGCAGGCCATTTCCTCGGCCTCCCTGGGAGGTCTGAAAAACCAGCGGCCGCTGCCGCCGGCCTCCCCTCTGCCTGAGCCTGGATGTGAAAACTCTTAGGCCCCCTTCCCTATTTATGAAGCTGAGGCGAGGCCGCACTGGGCAGTGAGGAGGCACCCATGGTAACAGCCACAGGGGCTGGACAGGCCTCTCTGCCTCCCCATCCTGGTCCCTTCACCTGGCGAGGCAGCAGCTTCCCTGCCTGTTCCTGAGTCTGCCGTGGGAGCCCTGCCTGCAACTCCCTGTGCATCCACAGGTGTGGGCTGGACGGTGAATCGGGCAGGGATTTCTGGTGGTGTGGCTCTCCACAGTCTCATGCCTGGTCTTCTCCCTCTCTCTCCATCCACGTGCCGGCCCAGGCCCTGGAGTGATGGGTCAGCAGGTGTCCGATGTCGTGCTGTTCGTTTAATGCACTGAATAAAACATT
Organism: Macaca fascicularis; assembly: GCF_037993035.2. Taxonomy (NCBI): domain Eukaryota; kingdom Metazoa; phylum Chordata; class Mammalia; order Primates; family Cercopithecidae; genus Macaca; species Macaca fascicularis. The sequence continues at coordinate 132,918,241 of NC_088388.1, read as the reverse complement.
GCTCACAGATTAACTGAGCAGTTTTAAGTGAACAACCATTTTCATCTGTTTTAAATTTTCATGGGTACTTTTCTGAAGAACAAGTACATTGTTAATAATTGAGGGGAATGAGACCTTGTTAATCGCTCTGTATTTTAATAAGAGCCTACTGTGCCCTGGCCTTTTATATTTAAAACAGCTTCATTTTTTCCCTAAAATTGTTTTCTTTGAGGAGAGTCCTGGTGGAGCAGGTGGGGTGGGGTCATTTGAGTCCGGAAAGCACATTGGGAAGTAATTTTTGGGTTTCAGGAGGAAATCGGGGAGGACGTGGGATCAGGACCCACGAGGGAGGCCCAAGCACACCCGGCACCAGCAGGAGCCCAGGCAGGGTTTCTGAGGGAGAAGAGTCCCCACGGTCCAAACAGCAGAAATGGAGAGACGAGAAGGGGTGACACACGGGGGAGAGAGAGGGAAGGAGGCCCATGCAGTGAGACCCTCCCTCTCCCACCTCAGCACCGTGAGGGGCCCTGCTGTGCTTGGAAGCTCTGATGCACCCCCAAATAAGCACCCCCAGGGCCAGAGCTATGCCCTGCCCGACACCCCACCCCATCCATGCACACCTTGCTGAAGCCTCACACAGCCCTTCAGCACTGACATCACTGGCATTTTACAGCTGTGGACTAGAACGAGGCCCAGGCAGTGAAGCCACTTAGGATTCTACATTTAATGTGGAGCACAGGTCTGCACGGGTTTAAAATGTTTCCTTTAACCACCGAGCAGTGCTGGGAAGATGACCTGCCAAAACCTGCCTGGATAGGAAGAGTCCTGTTTCCAGGGTCCGGGTCTCCCCAGGCAGGAAGCTCCTAAGTCCCTCCTAGGCTCTGGAGACGTTGGAGCCCCACCTCCTGCCTCTGGCCCCGCCCTGTGCAGCTCCATCAGTTCCCTGCCTTCCCCGTCCCTGCCCAGCCTGTGCCCCTGGACCTGGCCCCCACCCTTCAGAGGCCTGGCCATGCTCCTCCACACTCAGCCAGGTGATGAGACTCTGGCTGGCATGCAGTGCCAGGAGGCACCCTGAGGCCATCGGATTTGGGGTGAGATGGTGGTAGTCAAGACGGAAAGGGAATGGTTTGGACAGCACACCTTCAGGCTGCATTGAAAGCCACTCAAGTGAGCTATTACATGCAACAAGCTACTAGAACACGCTGAGAGGGGAGCATAGGGCAGCCCCACACCAAAGTCTTACTTGCTGGAAAAACCAGCTCTTCACATTCACGGGCAGGAAAGCAGCCACACTGTCTGCTGGACAAGGTTAGCTGGAACCTGCCCGGCCTGGGGAAGAATAAGAGCAGAGAAGAGCAGCGCTCCCCCAGGTCAGGCAGAGCTTAAGCCTGTCCAGGCTGGGGTGTGCGGTGACGCCCTAACACTCCAGAGCAGAAAAGCAATGCAAAGGCTTTCACGGGCCTCACTCAATCACACGTGTGTTATGCATCATCTGTGGAAAGGGAAACCTCTGGACAGCACATTTCCAGGATGCCAAAAAGCTCTCCTCTCAAACTGCCCCAAATTTCTCCCCGTTAAAACTGCCCAAAATGTCTAGAATTTCATCATGAAGGACTGAACGGCAAAGCATCACCAGCAAAAGAAACCCCCACAGCGAGACTGTACCTTCCACTCCTCAGCCTTGCCCAGGGCATGGCCCTCCCTGTGTGCACTTCTGTCCCCTCCTCCATCTGCTTAGGAAAGCAAAAGATCTAACAACTAGAACATAAATGCGTCTCTCAAACATCTCTAAAATAAATGCAATTGCAGCCCACACAAAATCCAGAAGAATGTACAAGCCGTCAGCACTGGATACCAGCTTGGTGACTGAATCACTTCAAGCATCAGCTTTACTTCTGGCATTTATGTAATTATGGAAAAAGAGTGTGGGTCTCTGTCTGGGCCCTGAGCTGCATTCCTCATTCCATCAGGTCAGGCCACCTGTGAGAATAAGGACTTGCAAATCCACCCTGCTCTTAGCACAGCCAAGTGTGCATTCGGCACCGAGGAATTACTCACATTATTCTGACGACTGTCTCTTTGCATAACACTCTAAACTTTACTAGCTGCTTTGCACCCCACCACCATGTGTAGTAGGCCAAGCTGGCAGGCTCAGCCTCACTTCATAGAGACCAAGGATTCAGTGGCTGGTCCTTGGCTGGGTCCTGGGCAAGCCTCATTCACCTGCCTCTCTGGCAACACTCCACATCCACAGGTGGAAAGAGACCACTCTCCTCCGCACTTGCCCGTGTCTGCAGTCTCCTCCGCACTTGCCCGTGTCTGCAGTCTCCTCCGCACTTGCCCGTGTCTGCAGTCTCCTCCGCACTTGCCCGTGTCTGCAGTCTCCTCCGCACTTGCCTGTGTCTAGCTGCTCTTCCTGTGTCTCATCTCATGGGAAGGAGTTTCTGCCACCCCTCCTGTTGTGTGTGAATTCTGTCCCGCAAAAATTCGTATGTTGAAGTCTTGACCACTAATGCCTCAAAATGAGACTTTATTGAAGACAGGACCTTAAAGAGGCCACGAAGGCAGCAGGAGGTCGTTGGAGCAGCCCCCATCCAGGATGATTGGCGTCCTCCTCATAAGAGCAGCCTGGGACACAGACACACAGAAGGAGGATCTTGTGAGGACACAGGGGAGACAGACACATAGTCACGTGCAAGCCAAGAGGAGAAGAAGCCTCAGAAGAACAAACTTCAGACAGCTTGATCTCGGACTTCCAGCCTCAGGAGCTCCTTACACAATTCTGAGAGCTGAGCTGCCCAGCCCCTGGGAGGTTCATCGTAGGGCACCCTGAGCCAACCTGAGAAACCTCTGGCTTCCACGCTGAGTGCAAACTAAGCCCCTGCCGCCCTCCACAGGTTCCAAGCCGCCGACACTCACCGGCAGCCCACCATGTCCCCAGCAGCTCTCTCTTCCTCTTCACCACCTCCTCTCCCCCTCCGCCAAGATCAAGCTTTCCAATCGTGTCTTTAATGCCTCCAAGAGGCCTCCTCTGACTACTGATTTTGGAGCTCCTTCACCCAACCTTATACATTTTCATGCCTGTACACGTGTGTACGTGTGTGTGCATGTGTGTGCATGTGTGTGTGAGTGTATGTGTGTGGTTGTTTGCATGTGTGTGTGGGGGGGTTATGTACTTAGGTATCTCTTTGACCCCATTTGTAAGATACAATCCATAAGGGCAGGGGTCATGTCCAGACTCATGGAAGGTCAAGGTTCAATAGCACTTTCGGGACTGTTTAGTCTACGATCATGATTTTACAAACGAGAAAACTAAGGTGACAGCCCGAGGTCATATCACTGGTTGAGGCAGGGTGAGGGTGATGGCCAGACTTTGAGTGGTCCCACAGGCCACTCATCAGCTATTTCAGGGACCCGAGAGTTCCATGCATGGCTGTGTCCTGGGGCCCATAAACAGAGTCTCCAGGACATCCTCAGACATTGTGTCCTGCTCTCTCTCTCCAAACCCTCAGATTCATATGTCGTGCACATCCAGCCTTCTTTTCTGCAGCCCTTTTATAGAGATGAGGTGTGTGCAAGAGCCAGCACTGGTGTGCACAGGCACACACAGGAGTACCAGCAGACACGAGTTTCCTCCCCGGGACACGGATGCCCCTCAGAGGTGTACATGCACGAACACATGAAAACCCACAGGAATGTGCCTCACGTTTGACAGTTTACATGTAACCTTTAACTGCTCAATTCATATCTGCCTCCCCTGTTGGACTCGACAGTCCATAAGAGCACAGCAAGCATCGAGTTTGCAGTCCCCGAGCACCCTGCAGGGCCTGGTGCATAGCAGACCTTCAATAACAGGTCTTCGATAAACCTGAGTTGAGTCGAGCACGTGCAGAGGCACATGAGCAGACACGTAGGAGAGTGCATGTGAGCACGGGTGTCTGGTGGGACACACACGCGTGCACACGTGGGCTTGTGCACCCACTCTCACATGTGGACACCCACGCTGCACATGGGAGGCATGGGGGCACACACGCCAGTGGCACCTTCCTCTTCACCGGTGGAGGGCGGAGGGGAAGCTCCTGCAGAGCCCCCAGGCCACCACGGGCTGCTCCCAAAGCATGTTCAGGCAGGGCCTACTGTTTTTCTCCATCCGCAGGCTGGGGTGAGCTACACAGATCATCTGTAGGGGAGCTGAGCCCCACCGGGAACTAATGGCAGTGACCTGGATGGCAGTCAGCGGCGGCAATGACAAAATTGTGTCCAGTTGAAGGCCTGGCCTCAACCAACACCAGGCACCCCACCCCATGGGACTGTGGAGCTCTCCAGAGGCCCCACACCTCCTGGAATGAAGTCCACAGTGGCATTAAACTGCCTGGGCTCAGAGCCCAGTCCAGGAGCCAGAGACTGAGCAAAGCACCGCGGGCTACCTCTGCCTTCCCCCAGGACGCTATGCTGCTATGGAGGTGAGCCGGGAGGCAGCTTCAGTGCCAGAACCTGGCACCCAGCCAGCCCGCTCCAGCTTCAGCCGGAACATGGCTTCTTTGGGCTCATCACTGCAGAGGGAGGGCTCTGCACACAACAAGGCTCTGGTTGGGACCGTGACACAGATCTGAGTGCTGAGGCTCCTGAGGCTATCACTCCTGCCCTGGGAGTGGGCACTGGGAGCCTCCATTCTGCCTAGGACTATGAGCCCCTCCCCAGGTAACAGAGCTCCCTCCTAGGTAAATGCAGAGGATGGACCCCTGGGAAAATGAAGGGAAGGAGAAAGAGCACCACAGAGGAGAGCTGCTTACTACCCAAAGTGTAGAGAACAAAAGCAAAGCACCATTCCAGTTAACACATGCCCCCACTACACACTGAGCCCCAGGGAGCCAGGCCCGTGCCCAGGGCTGGAGTGAGGACGCCACTGCCTTCATGTCTGCACTCCAGGAGTTCATAGTTTCTCCCCCTGAAGCCCATCCTCCACCCAGGCACCAAGGAACCCTTTTTTGGTCTCTAAAATCATAGTTTGTTACCCTCCTTCAACCCTCCCAGTGGCTTCCCAATAAGATTCAAACTCATTTCCTGGTGGCCCAGCCTCCAAGGCCTGGCTCCTGCCCGCCTCTGTCATTTCTCTCATGTCTCCTTTCTGTCCCTGAGCAGGTTCACTTCCTCCTGGGCCTCAGCCCATCTGACTGGCATGTCCCTCTCCAGGAGCCCTGCCCTGGCATCCTGTGTAAACAGCCAGGCACACTCTGCCACTTAGTGTGGTTTCCTTCTTCATTCTTGTTTGTTTACTAAGTCAGCTGCCAAAACAAAACAATGGAGGGCTTCAATCACACAGCGGGTGCCCCTCTGAGATGGGGCTTCAATCACACACCGGGTGCCCCTCTGAGATGAAGCTTCCAGAGGAAGGATCAGGCAGCAACATTTGCTGTTCTGCAATGTTTTCTGTTCTGCAGCCTCTACTTGTGATACCCAGGCAGACAGGGTTTGGAGTGGACCTCCAGCAAACTCCAACAGAGCTGCAGCTGAGGGTCCTGATTGTTAGAAGGAAAACTAACAAACAGAAAGGACATCCACACCAAAACCCCATCTGTACGTCACCATCGCCAAAGACCAGAGGTTGATAAAACCACAAAGATGGAGAGAAACCAAAGCTGAAAAGCTGAAAATTCTAAAAATTAGAGCGCCTCTTCTCCTCCAAAGGAAGGCAGCTCCTCGCCAGCAACCGAACAAAGATGGATGGAGAATGACTGACGAGTTGAGAGAAGGCTTAAAATGATCAAACTTCTCTGAGCTAAAGAAGGATTTTCGAACCCATCACAAAGAAGCTAAAAACCTTGAAAAAAGATTAGACGAATGGCTAACTAGAATAACCTGTGTAGAGAAGACCTTAAATGACCTGATGGAGCTGAAAACCATGGCACGAGAACTACGTGATGCAGGCACGAGCTTCAGTAGCCAATTCGATCAAGTGGAAGAAAGGGTATCAGTGATTGAAGATCAAATGAATGAAATGAAGCAAGAAGTTTAGAGAAAAAAGAGTAAGAAGAAATGAACAAAACCTCCAAGAAATATGAGACTATGTGAAAAGATCAAATCTACGTCTGATTGGTGTACCTGAAAGTGATGGGGAGAATGGAACCAAGTTGGAAAACACTTTGCAGGATATTATCCAGGAGAACTTCCCCAACCTAGTAGGGCAGGCCAACATTCAAATTCAGGAAATACAGAGAACACCAACAATGATACTCCTCGAGAAGAGCTACTCCAAGACACACAATTGTCAGATTCACCAAAGTATAAATGAAGGAAAAAATGTTAAGGGTAGCCAGAGAGAAAGGTCGGGTTACCCACAAAGGGAAGCCCATCAGACTAACAGCAGATCTCTCGGCAGAAACCCTACAAGCCAAAAGAGTGTGGGGGCCAATATTCAACATTCTTAAAGGAAATAATTTTCAACCCAGAATTTCATATCCAGCCAAACTAAGCTTCATAAGTGAGGGACAAATAAAATCCTTTACAGACAAGCAAATGCTGAGAGATTTTGTCACCAACAGGCCTGCCTTACAAGAGCTCCTGAAGGAAGCACTAAATATGGAAAGGAAAAATCGTTACCAGTCACTGCAAAAACATGCCAAATTGTAAAGGCCATCGAGGCTAGGAAGAAACTGCATCAACTAAAGAGCAAAATAACCAGTTAATATCATAATTACAGGATCAAATTCACACATAACAATATTAACCTTAAATGTAAATGGGCTAAATGCTCCAATTAAAAGACACAGACTGGCAAATTGGATAAAGAGTCAAGACCCGTCAGTGTGCTGTATTCAGGAGACTCATCTCATATGCAGAGACATACACACGCTCAAAATAAAGGGATGGCGGAAGATCTACCAAGCAAATGGAAAACAAAAAAAGGCAGGGGTTGCAATCCTAGTCTCTGATAAAACAGACTTTAAACCAACAAAGGTCAGAAGAGACAAAGAGGAAGGCCATTACATAATGGTAAAGGGATCAATTCAACAAGAAGAGCTAACTATCCTAAATACATATGCACCCAATACAGGAGCACCCAGATTCATAAAGCAAGTCCTTAGAGACCTACAAAAAGACTTAGACTCCCACACAATAATAATGGGAGACTTTAACACCCCACTGTCAACATTAGACAGATCCATGAGAAAGTTAACAAGGATATCCAGGAACTGAACTTAGCTCTGGACCAAGAGGACCCAATAGACATCTGCAGAACTCTCCACCCCAAATCAACAGAATATACATCCTTCTCAGCACCACATCGCACTTATTCCAAAATTGACCACATAGTTGGAAGTAAAGCACTCCTCAGCAAATGTAAAAGAACAGAAATTATAACAAACTGTCTCTCAGATCACAATGCAATCAAACTAGAACTCAGGACTAAGAAACTCAATCAAAACCGCTCAACTACATGGAAACTGAACAACCTGCTCCTGAATGACTACCTTCATTTCATAATGAAATGAAAGCAGAAGTAAAGATGTTCTTGAAACCAATGAGAACAGAGACACAACATACCAGAATCTCTGGGACATATTTAAAGCAGTGTGTAGAGGGAAATTTATAGGACTAAATGCCCACAAGAGAAAGCAGGAAAGATCTAAAATTGACATCCTAACCATCACAATTAAAAGAACTAGAGAAGCAAGAGCAAACACATTCAAAAGCTAGCAGAAGGCAAGAAATAACTAAAATCAGAGCAGAACTGAAGGAGAAAGAGACACAAAAAAAACCTTCAAAAAATCAATGAATCCAGGAGCTGGTTTTTTGAAAAGATCAACAAAATTGATAGACTGCTAGCAAGACTAATAAAGAAGAAAAGAGAGAAGAATCAAATAGATGCAATAAAAAATGATAAAGGGGATATCACCACCAACCCCACAGAAATACAAACTACCATCAGAGAATACTATAAACACCTCTACACAAATAAACTAGAAAATCTAGAAGAAATAGATAAATTCCTAGACACATACACCCTCCCAAGACTAAACCAGGAAGAAGTTGAATCTCTGAATAGACCAATAACAGGCTCTGAAATTGAGGCAATAATTAATAGCTTACCAACCAAAAGAAGTCCAGGACCAGACGGATTCACAGCCGAATTCTACCAGACATATGAGGAGGAGCTGGTACCATTCCTTCTGAAACTATTCCAATCAATAGAAAAAGAAGGAATCCTCCCTAACTCATTTTATGAGGCCAGCATCATCCTGATACCAAAGCCTGGCAGAGACACAACAAAAACAGAGAATTTTAGACCAATATCCCTGATGAACATCAATGCAAAAATCCTCAATAAAATACTGGCAAACCAAATCCAGCAGCACATCAAAAAGCTTATGCACCATGATTAAGTGGGCTTCATCCCTGGGATGCAAGGTTGGTTCAATATACACAAATCAATAAATGTAATCCAGCATATAAACAGAACCAAAGACAAAAACCACATGATTATCTCAATAGATGCAGAAAAGGCCTTTGACAAAATTCAATAGCCCTTCATGCTAAAAACTCTTAATAAATTAATATTGATGGGACGTACCTCAAAATAATAAGAGCTATTTATGACAATCCCACAGCCAATATCATACTGAATGGGCAAAAACTGGGAGCTTTCCCTTTGAAAACTGGCACAAGACAGGGATGCCCTCTCTCACCACTCCTATTCAACATAGTGTTGGAAGTTCTGGCCAAGGCAATCAGGCAGGAGAAAGAAATAAAGTGTATTAAATTAGGAAAAGGGGAAGTCAAATTGTCCCTGTTTGCAGATGACATGAGTGTGTATTTAGAAAACCCCATCATCTCAGCTCAAAATCTCCTTAAGCTAATAAGCAACTTCAGCAAAGTCTCAGGATACAAAATCAATGTGCAAAAATCACAAGCATTCCTATACACCAATAACAAACAGAGAGCCAAATCATGAGAGAACTCTCGTTCACAAATGATTCAAAGAGAATAAAATACCTAGGAATCCAACTTACAAGGGATGTGAAGGACCTCTTCAAGGAGAACTACAAACCACTGCTCGATGAAATAAAAGAGGACACAAACAAATGGAAGAACATTCCATGCTCATGGATAGGAAGAATCAATATCATGAAAATGGCCATACTGCCCAAGGTAATTTATAGATTCAACGCCATCCCCATCAAGCTACCAATGACTTTCTTCACAGAATTGGAAAAAACTAATTTAAAGTTCATATGGAACCAAAAAAGAGCCTGTATTGCCAAGACAATCCTAAGCCAAAAGAACAAAGCTGGAGGCATCACACTACCTGACTTCAAACTATACTACAAGGCTACAGTAACCAAAACAGCATGGTACTGGTACCAAAACAGAGATATAGACCAATGGAACAGAACAGAGCCCTCAGAAATAATACCACACATCTACAGCCATCTGATCTTTGACAAACCTGACAAAAACAAGAAATGGGGAAAGGATTCCCTATTTAAGAAATGGTACTGGGAAAACTGGCTAGCCATATGTAGAAAGCTGAAACTGGATCCCCTCCTTACACTTTATACAAAATTAATTCAAGATGGATTAAAGACTTAAATGTTAGACCTAAAACCATAAAAACCCTAGAAGAAAATCTAGGCAATACCAATCAGGACATAGGCATGGGCAAGGACTTCATGTCTAAAACACCAAAAGCAATGGCAACAAAAGCCAAAATAGACAAATGGGATCTAACTAAACTAAAGAGCTTCTGCACAGCAAAAGAAACTACCATCAGAGTGAACAGGCAACCTACTGAATGGGAGAAAATTTTTGCCACCTACTGACAAAGGGCTAATATCCAGAATCTACAAAGAACTTAAACAAACGTACAAGAAAAAATCAAACAACCCAATCAAAAAGTAGGCAAAGGATATGAACAGACAGTTCTCAAAAGAAGACATTTATGCAACCAACAGACACATGAAAAAATGCTCATCATCACTGGTCATCAGAGAAATGCAAATCAAAACCACAATGAGATGCCATCTAACACTAGTTAGAATGGCAATCATTAAAAAGTTGGGAAACAACAGGTGCTGGAGAGGATGTGGAGAAAGAGGAACACTTTTACACTGTTGGTGGGACTGTAATCTAGTTCAACCATTGTGGAAAACAGTGTGGCAATTCCTCAAGGATCTAGAACTAGAAATACCATTTGACCCAGCCATCCCATTACTGGGTATGTATCCAAAGGATTATAAATCATGCTGCTATAAAGACACATGCACACGTATGTTTATTGTGGCACTATTCACAATAGCAAAGACTTGGAACCAACCCAAATGTCCATCGATAATAGACTGGATTAAGAAAATGTGGCACACACATGGAATACTATGCAGCCATAAAAAAGGATGAGTTCATGTCCTTTGTGGGGACATGGATGCAGCTGGAAACCATCATTCTGAGCAAACTATCGCAAGAACAGAAAACCAAACACCACATGTTCTCACTCATAGGTGGGAATTGAACAATGAGAACATCATGGGGTGGGGAGGGGGAGGAATAGCATTAGGAGATATACCTAATGTAAATGACGAGTTAATGGATGCAGCACACCAACATGGCACATGTATACATATATAATGAAGCTGCACATTGTGCACATGTACCCTAGAACTTAAAGTACAATAATAAAATAATAATAACAATAACAAACAAAAATAAAAAACAAAAACAGAAAAAAAAACCCAGGCATTTATTGCTCACAGTTCTGGAGGCTGGGACTTCAAGGGCGGTGCCTGGTGAGGGCTCCCTTCCTAGCCTCATGGCCATCTTCTCACTGTGTCCTCACATGGTCTTTCTTTCCCTGTGTGACACACTCAGCCCTCGTATCTCTTCTTCTTAAAAGAACACCAGCCTTATCCTATGAGAGCCCCACCCTATGACCTCCTCAAAGACCCTGTCTCCAAACACACTCACATTGGGGCTTTCACATGTAAACAGGAGGGGGCCACGATTCAGGCCGTAACAGTTACTCAGAGAATACTGATCCTGCACTCACTACGTGCTGGTCACTGTTCCACATGCTGCGACATCATAGTGAACAGAATCGAAAAAGGCCCCCTTAGAGACTGCACTCTGATCAGGGAGAGACAGTACACAAAAACAGGTGTTGTGGACAGAAGCGTGTCTCCCAGAAGGCATACAGCAAAATCCGGTGTCCAGTGCCATGGTGTTTGGAAATGGGATCTTTGGGAGGCAATCGGGTCATCAGGGAGGAGCCCCCATGATGAGAAATAGGAGGAAACAGCGTCTCTCCGTCTGCCTGCAGCCGCCTGGGGACAAGTGAGGAGACAGCCACCTGCAAAGCAGGAAGGGCCCCCACACAGAGGATCCACAGCCCTGGGCCTGCAGAACCATGGACAGGCGGATCTAGGCCCCCCTGCCTGAGGTGTGCTCCTGCCCGAGGTGTGCTCCTCCAGCAGCCCAGGTGGACTAAGACAGCAGGGAAACAGTAGATCACACGGTAGAGCAGTGAGTTCTTGGGAGGAACAGAGGAGACAGCAAGCAGAAACGGAGGGCCCAGGGCCAGAGAAAGGCTGCCTACCTCACACGGGGCTCTCAAGGGTGGGCAGGAGGGGACACCCACATACAGTTGGTATGGGAGGGTGGCGAGGTGGCAAGGTGGCAAGGAGTTGCGGTGTCAGAAGTTGTCTGAGGAGGAGTGGCTGTGTGACCTGAGGTTGTGAGGGGAGGGGCTGCTGTGTGACCTGAGGCTTTAAAAGGAGGAGTTGCTGTGTGACCTGAGGTTGTCAGGGGAGGGGTGGCTGTGTGACCTGAGTTGTCAGTTGAAGGGTTACTGTGTGAGGTGAGGTTGTCAGGGGAGGGGCTGCTGTGTGACCTCAGGCTGTCACAAGAGGGGTGGCTTTGTCACCAGAAGCTGTCAGAGGAGGGGTTACCTTTATGTGGGGTTGTCATGGTATGTGTTGCTATGTTGCCTAGGGCTGTTAGAGAGGGGAGGTCTAAGAAGAACTTTGCGGTTGTTAGCATCCTGCTCACAGTCATCCCAGCTCCAGCTCCGTCTCCATGGGTGGTGGGTGCAGGCTTTTCCTGTGCAGGTGAAATCAGGGCTGGCCACGTGACTTACTGTGGCAGTGGACTGTGCGTGGAATGGACTGTGTCTCTCATCAAGTCAGCTCCATGAGACATACTTCAGGTGGCCGCCCCAGCCAGCTTTGCTGCCAGGACGAGGGACACATGGAGCTGAGCCCATAGCTGGCCAGAGTGGGACACATCATGTAAGGGTGAATATGGGGTGTGGTTATGGCAGTATAATGTCTCTGCCATCCTGAAAGGAAGGCGGGGTCTGTAGTGCAGAGGGAGGAGAAGGAGCTCCAGGCAGAAAGGACAGCAAGGGCCAAAACCACGGGGCAGAAACGTGCTGGGTGTGTCCAAGGGAAGCACAAAGCCGTGTGGCTGGAGAATAGTGGCCGAGGGTGCAGGACAGGGACAGCAGGCATGGCCTGAGGCCAGGATCTCCACTCTGAGAGACAGAGATGCTGCTGGAGGGTTTTGAGAAAAGACTTGCCACCTGCCATAGTTTAAAGGTCAGTGGAAAGACATAGGATTCAGCAGCACCAGCCAGGATACATTAGGAAGCACTTGGGTGAGGGCTACGGAGGCTCAGTCAGGGCGGCAGCAATGGAGGAAAAATTGGATTCCAGGAGCTTTTGAAGGTGACTCTGCTGGGATGTCTGGAAGTCGAATGAAAGACAAAAGGGACCAAAGGCAGTTCCTGTGCTTTGTCTGCTTTTTTTGTTTTTATTTTTGTTTTTGAGACGGGATCTCACTCTGTTGCCCAGGCTGGAGTGCAGTGGTGTGATCTCGGCTCACTGCAACCTCCACTTCCTGGGTTCAGGAGATTCTCCTGCCTCAGCCTCCAGAGTAGCTGGGACCAAAGGCTTGTGCCACCAGGCCCGGCTAATTTTTGCATTTTTAGTAGAGACAGGATTTCACCATGTTGGCCAGGCTGGTCTTGAACTCCTGACCTCGAGTTCCATCCATGTTGCTGCAAAAGGCATGATTTCAGTCTTTGCTATGCCTGAGTAGTATTCCACGCTGTGTGAGTAGCGCATTTTCTTTATCCAGTCTACCACTGATGGACACTTAGCTCAACTGCCCATCTTTCCTATGGTAAATGGTGCTGCAGTGAACATCCACATGCATATTCTATCTTTCTGATATAACGATTTCTTTTTCTTTGAGTGTATTCCCAGTAGGGGGATGGCTGGATAAAATGCTAGTTCCAGTTTCAATTCTTTAAAAAAAAAAATTCCACACAGTTTTCCATTCAGGTTATTTTTGGACTGAGCAACCAAGAGGGAGAGTGACCGTCTCTTGATGGAGAAGCATCCCACGGGTGTAGACCAGGAGGGGAGTGACCGTCTCCTGATGGAGAAGCATCCCATGGGTGTAGACCAGGAGGGGAGTGACCGTCTCCTGATGGAGAAGCATCCCACGGGTGTAGACCAGGAGGGGAGTGACCGTCTCCTGATGGAGAAGCATCCCACGGGTGTAGACCAGGAGGGGAGTGACCGTCTCCTGATGGAGAAGCATCCCACGGGTGTAGACCAGGAGGGGAGTGACCGTCTCCTGATGGAGAAGCATCCCACGGGTGTAGACCAGGAGGGGAGTGACCGTCTCCTGATGGAGAAGCATCCCACGGGTGTAGACCAGGAGGGGAGTGACCGTCTCCTGATGGAGAAGCATCCCACGGGTGTAGACCAGGAGGGGAGTGACCGTCTCCTGATGGAGAAGCATCCCACGGGTGTAGACCAGGAGGGGAGTGACCGTCTCCTGATGGAGAAGCATCCCACGGGTGTAGACTTGGAGGGGAGTGACCGTCTCCTGATGGAGAAGCATCCCACGGGTGTAGACCGGAGGGGAGTGACCGTCTCCTGATGGAGAAGCATCCCACGGGTGTAGACTGGAAGGGAGTGACCGTCTCCTGATGGAGAAGCATCCCACGGGTGTAGACCAGGAGGGGAGTGACCGTCTCCTGATGGAGAAGCATCCCACGGGTGTAGACCAGGAGGGGAGTGACCGTCTCCTGATGGAGAAGCATCCCACGGGTGTAGACCAGGAAGGGAGTGACCGTCTCCTGATGGAGAAGCATCCCACGGGTGTAGACCAGGAGGGGAGTGACCGTCTCCTGATGGAGAAGCATCCCACGGTGTAGACCGGGAGGGAGTGACCGTCTCCTGATGGAGAAGCATCCCACGGTGTAGACCAGGAGGGGAGTGACCATCTGAGGGAGGAGATGCCCCACAGGCGCAGACCCGGAACTTGGCTTTGAACTGGCCTCTTCAGAGGAGCCCTCATGCAGGAGGTCGACCTCTCACCAGGACGCCTGCCCCTGGCAAGGGTGAAGAGACCCAAGGATGAGCTGGAGAGGAAGAGACACTGCCCAGACCCAGCAAAGGCTCCAGAGCCACAGGGACCCAGTACTGAGACGGCATCTGGGGTCATCTGGTGCAGAATCCACAAGGACAGACGTTCCTTCTAAACCTGGAAGCCAACCCCATGGGCAAGTGATATCTTCTCTTCACCCCTGGCAGTTTTCCTAAAAAGCCTGGAGCTCCTCCGGTCTCGAGGGGACCAGCCCCGCTCTCCTCACCGCGCTGCAGGAAGCAGCAAGGAGACACGTGAGGAGCCCAGCGGTGGCAACGGAGCGGAGCAGGCAGGGAAGGCCCCACCGAGGAGCCGCCAGGGTCACTGCTGGAGCTGGGGAGCGGGCCCTCGCACGCCCACAGCAGCGGCCCAGGAAGTGGACAGTGCGTCGGTGGAAGGGCCCCAATGAATGAGTGCGGTACTCAGTGTCAGGAGCTCGCTGTAGCCACCCCGGCAGTCATCGGTGAGCCCGGCGGTCAGGGCAGGCCCCTAGGCTGGCGCACCTTTCCAGACAGGCCAGGGCCCCCGGGGCTGCACCCTCTGAGGGTCAGGACTCAGTGTGCACAGAGTGGGACATAGCTGAGGACCCCACTGCTCTGCCTCCGCCCCATGCCCGGCCCTGGGCCAGAAGCAGTCGTTCTTCTCTCTCTCCCCCACTCGCTTTCCCCTTTTCTCCCTTTCTCCACTCCTCTCTTTCCACACATATTTACTGGATGCTTTCTGAGTGCTAGGTATTAGACATGTCCAAGGAGGGATGCAAAGCCCTTCAGACGTGGTCTCCTCTGTGAGACACTCCAATTCTGTCCGGGAAGACAGACGTACAGACAGACGTCACACAGACGGTCACAGCACACAGGCTGGTGGTGGTGCCTAGAAAGTTACAGTCATCTCTGTCCTGAGGAGAAGGCAGTGGAGGCTTGAAGGCAGGGCTGCACCTTCAGACACGCCACACTGCCTGCACCCAGGGAGCCCGGCGTGTGGGGACACACAGCTGCCCCTCTCCCGCACCTAAGCTAGTCCTGTTTCCAGATCCAGAATTCCTCTCATTGTCAGAGCAACACCCCCACTGGTCCAGCTGTGTGTTCTTGGACAATGCTTTCCCCTACCAGGACCTCAGTCTGCAGCTGTCTGAATACAGGCCACAGATGAAAACCGTCCTCCACTCAGGGCTCCTCTCTGTTTGGTCTCTCTTCGTCCAGAGGACCCACGTCCTCCTGCTGCCCCTGGATCCCCAGGGCCCCACACTAGGGCTCCCTCCTGGCTTCCCTTCCCCAACCTCCACCCAGGCCTGCTCTGCTTCCAGGTTCCTATCTGCCAGGGGCCCAGGGTTGAGAACCCAGCACCATCTTCCACTCTTCCCTTTTTGTTCCCTTTTTGATCCTCCCCACGACCACCTCCCCATACACACTGCCGTGGTTGCCAAAACCATATTGAATTCTTTGGGGAAGAAGGAAGGAAGGAAGGAAGGAAGGAAGGAAGGAAGGAAGGAAGGAAGGAAGGAAGGAAGGAAGGAAGGAAGGAAGGAAGGAAGAAGGAGGAAGGAAGGAAGGAAGGAAGGAAGGAAGGAAGGAAGGAAGGAAGGAGGAAGGAGGAAGGAAGGAAGGAAGGAAGGAAGGAAGGAAGGAAGGAAGGAGGGAAGGAGGGAAGGAGGGAGGGAGGGAGGGAGGGAGGGAGGGAGGAAGGGAGAGAGGGCGGGCCTCTGGATAGTGCAATGCTTAAGAGTAAGGCCCTGATATCAGATGGCCTGGACACAAATATCTAATTTTTTTTTTTTTTTTTTAGATGGAGTCTCAGTCTGTCACCCAAGCTGGAGTGCGGTGGCTCAATCTCGGCTCACTGCAGCCACCAGTTCCGTGATTCTCACCCTCAGCCTCCCAGGTCGCTGGGATTACAGGTGGGCACCGCCATGACCGGCTAAGTTTCGCTTGTTTGTTTGTTTTAGTAGAGATGGGATTTCACCATGTTGGTTAGGCAGGTCTTGAACTCCTGATCTCAGGTGATCCACCCACCGTGGCCTCTCAAAGTGCTGGGATTACAGGCATAAGCCTCCATGCCTGGCCACAAATATCTAATTTTGGCTCTTCCACTCACTGTGACTTGGACAGCTTTACCTTCCTGCATCTCACTTTCATCATCTAAAAATGGGTTATAATTAATACCTCCTTCATTAAAGTTGTTATGGTGATCAAATGATAGCACGTAAATAATAACCCACTTATCACCTTGCCCAGGAAATGATCAGGAAATATCAGGGAGCGTTTTTAGGCCATTTCCAGCCAGCAAGACACACATTTGAATCCACACTCCATCAATTACTAGCTGGTGAGCTTCGAGCAAGTTGCTGGCTTTCTCTCTCAGTTTTCTCTTCTCTGAAAAGAGCCACACAAAATACAAGAGAAGGTCGGCTCTCTGAGAGTGAAGGCTGCGTCTGTCCCACAAGTGGATCAAAGAAGCACTCAATGCATACTGAGTTGGAAGAACGAACGGTGGGAATCACCTTCACCTGACTGGCTGATTGCTACAATTAGAGTTACCAGCGTAAACTCTGCATATGGCAGGTGCTTAGGACTACCTGAGAGCATTGCTTCTCCAAAGGCCACTTGCCGGGGCAAAGCTTTCACCACACTGGACAGCTGTAAGGGCCTCATGACTGTCCTCCGTGCTGCCATCGCCAGGCCGTCTCCAACCTTACACCACCAGATCCGCTTTTCAAAGCACATGTCAGTCTCCCGGTCAGAAACCCCAGCTGCTCCCCTAGAAGTGCAGACTTCTGAATCTGGCATGCGGGAGTTCCTCAAGCCCCAAGCCTAATTGCCTCTTGTAAGGATCCTTCATTCAGTTCAGCCGAACTGTCTTAGGCCACTGCCTCCTCTGGAGATACGCCCTCCCCTTACTCACACACACGCACCCACCCGTGCAGACACACCGCACTTCTGCCATTGGAATCCTGCACGTCCATCATACTTCACCCAGATGCCAGGCCCTCATCTTCAACCACCCTCTACACAGCACTCCTGTTGACATGCGTTTGAGTTTCCCAGCACTACGACTAATTGGGTCCTCTGGGTAGCAGCAGAAACTGTCTTTCCACAGAACCCGTTTCAGAGCCAAATAAATAGTGGGTTAAATGCATCAAGTTAAAATAACTCCCATGCCCATCTGGATACTTTTCTTCTCGATTCAGACTGAATCCAAATATGTCATTCCTTCTGTGTCCCGGTCCATGGCGCCGGTGCCCAGCTCACTTCTACTTAGAGCAACTCTCTGAGCGCAGCTGGTCCAAGATGTTGCCCCTTTGGGACCACGTACCTGCACGCTGACGGGGCCTCAGGATTTTAACCCATGTGGGTTAGACAGAACTTCAGGCCGGAGGGGACACACTCCGGAAAGGGGAGCTCTCTGGCACCTCTGAGTCCCACGGTGTGTGGCGGCTGTGACCCTCTGCCTGAGAGCTGGCTCTCTGGGAAGGGCTGGCCTCGCCGCCTTAGGCGTTGGCTGCAGAAGGGCCTGGAAGGCAGAAGCCTCCTGACCACCCCGAGGGACGCTTCTCCAGCCGGGCCACACCCAGCGTTCCTGAGACCAGGACACTGGCGTCTCCAGCCGGGCCACACCCGGCGTTCCTGAGACTAGGACACTGGCTTCTCCAGCCGGGCCACACCCGGCGTTCCTGAGACCAGGACACTGGCGTCTCCAGCCGGGCCACACCCGGCGTTCCTGAGACCAGGACACTGGCGTCTCCAGCCGGGCCACACCCGGCGTTCCTGAGACCAGGACATTGGCTTCTCCAGCCGGGCCACACCCGGCGTTCCTGAGACCAGGACATTGGCTTCTCCAGCCGGGCCACACCCGGCGTTCCTGAGACCAGGACATTGGCTTCTCCAGCCGGGCCACACCCGGCGTTCCTGAGACCAGGACATTGGCTTCTCCAGCCGGGCCACACCCGGCGTTCCTGAGACCAGGACATTGGCTTCTCCAGCCGGGCCACACCCGGCGTTCCTGAGACCAGGACATTGGCTTCTCCAGCCGGGCCACACCCGGCGTTCCTGAGACCAGGACATTGGCGTCTCCAGCCGGGCCACACCCGGCGTTCCTGAGACCAGGACATTGGCGTCTCCAGCCGGGCCACACCCGGCGTTCCTGAGACCAGGACGTTGGCGTCTCCAGCCGGGCCACACCCCGCGTTCCTGAGACCAGGACATTGGCTTCCTATTGGCAGGATGGCCATGGGGATAGAACTCTTCCCAGAACTTTGTTCTCCACTTCTGTTTCCAGACCTTTCCCGAGCCAGGGACTTGACTGGTGAAAGGAGGCTTTAATGGAGATGGGCAATGGATTCAGGGTGGACCAGGCCCGGCTGAGTTAGAATCACCAGGCACTCCCTTGGGAATACTGATTCTGGGGTCCTGCCCAGACTTGTTCACCTACTTCTGGAATGGAGGGGGTCCAAGGGTCACGTGGCCTCCAGCTTCCAGCTGATTCCTGTATTCAGTACAGAACTTGAGCCCCTCTGGGCAGCCTCAGCGACCTGGGCCCCCAACAATTGTCACTGCGATGTGTGGTGAACTTTGAGCATTTGCTGTCCTGGGGATTTTTGTTTCGCACTTTGCCATCTCTAGAGATTCTTAATTTTTCTGATATAATTTCTACTCAGTAGGACTCTGATACACACTAACCAATAATCAATATTTATACAAATGCTGAGATGAGAAGCAGACTCCTATTTGGGGGTGAGAAATGGGAAATGACATACCCAAAAAATCCGAGTCATTCAGCACACACCCTCGCTTGGACAGAAACACTTTTCATTCTTCGGCATTTTTCAAACGTGCCTCACTCTTCTCTGCAACTTCTGCTGCCTCCTGGAATGCAGAGAAGAAACCAGCGTCCAGGGAAACGTGCTCACATGGATTGACGCCTCATCCACATCACGTGCTGACCGAAACCACAAAACATGGGCCTCCCCCTTCTTTTGCTTTTGAAATTGAAGCTTGGGTCCATGAATGAGCACGCCCAGGTTTCACAGAAAGTGTCTTTCAGAACCAAGATTTGCGCCCACTCTGAGGCTGTGAAACCCACCTTCTTTTCGTCACCCTCCACCACCTCTTCCCCATCTCTCTGCTTGGGGGAATCCTCCTCAGTGCCCCCGACCCACCGAATGGCAACCCTCCGAGGGCTCTGCAGACCCCCGCAGGTGGAATCATTACCTCTCATCTCTCTCCTCCCTGGATACCCCCTCCCAGCCGTGGCCACCACTGTTCCTCCTTAAATGAACTTGACTGTGTGTCTACCTCTGCCACCAGACGGAGTTCCTGGACTCCAGCCCTGCATCTTAAACAGTGCTTTTTCCCCAGCCTGGAGGAGAGGCTGGTCCATGAAAAGTGCTCAGGGACAGAGGAAGGACTGATGCAGACCTGCGCCCCTGGGCTTCGAGTGGAAGGACTGATGCAGACCTGTGCCCTTGGGCTCAGAGTGGAGGACAACTTTGCCAGCTTTTGCTGTGGCCTCTTCCGGCTCCTTTAACCCCGAAGAGGCAGGGCCCCAGGTCTCTGAGTTTAACCACTGTCCAGAACCCGCACCGTAGGAGCCCCGGCCTGAGGCTGCTGATGAGAGCTCAGCTCAGGCTCTCTGCTGGTGCAGGCCCTCTTCGATTTCCCTCTTCTCCACAGCGATACGTAGCTTGTGAGGACCTGAATGGTCATTGAATGCCAAGAGTCTAGCTTCCCCTCATTATGGATTTGATTGATTCTCAACCCTTATTGTACAAAGCAACACAGGCCATTAAATAAGCATGATTTTTGAGGTCCAGCAATTGGACTCAAAGTTGGCTCTGGAATTATACAGCGTGTGCCTGAACAGCCCTCAGAGCCCCCAATTCAAGTGTGGAGGGAACAGCAACGGCATAACGTCACGGCAGGTTCTCCTCCAATGACTGGTGTGGCAGGAAGGGAGGCTGACAGGCTCAGAGGACAGTCTAGGAGGCACCTGACATTTTCGGGAGATGTCTAAAGCAGGAGAAGACACAGACCTCATTAATCCCCGCAAAGGGCAGCTCAGGAAGCTGGCAGCCACCTCTCACTTCTCCTTGGCTTCCCCTGTGTCTCCTGACACTCGCTGGAGTTTCATTACCATTAACAGCTCTGCAAATTGCACCATCAGCAAAATGCCCAGAGAGTGAATAAACAACTGCACAAGCTGGTCAGGGACTCTTCTCTCTGCCTCCTAATGAAAGGTGCAACTCTCCAGCATTTCCACCAACTTCTGGGTGTGAGAAGCAAATTTATCCCAAGGGCTCAGGAACAGGACCATCTCTCTAGGCTAGCTGGGAGCCCATTAAACTCGGAAACAGAAGATCTGTGTTCCGTCCCAGGCTCTCGCGTCTACCAGTTATATGACCTTGCAAAACTAGCTTAATTCCACTGGGTCTCAGTTACTCATCCATAAAATGGGAGCAGTAATGTACATACTTTACAGGATTGTTATGAGGATCAAATGAGATCATCTCTGTAATTAGTAAAGTGATGGCACAAAATAAGGACTCAAGAAAAGACAGCCAATGTCATTGCTGCCTGTCACATGTTTATGATTACGTTGACTCAGCCCATGTCACGGGCATTGGGAGTTCCAGTCCATGCCCTGAAAACACAGATGAGAGAAACTGCCATTATTATTATTCTTGAGCCAGTGTCTCCCACTCCCTGAGGTCACAAAGGCCCTCCTCAAACACCCCATGTGTCTGTTCTCTCTGCCTTCTGTTCCTATCTTTGCTCTGACTCCTCCTCCTTGGTTCTAATCCTGAACCCAGAAGCTGCCAGTGCCTGCTGGAGGCCTCTAGCGCTGCCTGAAGCAATGTTTCCCGCTGCAGGGATGGGGACGTGGAGGGATGGAACATGGTGACAAAGTGATCCATAAACCAGCTGTGCCCGGATGACTGCTGGGTCTGAGTGTAACCAAGCATTCAGGATGACCATGTGGCCCATTCATGGAGGCCCAGGCCACCTGGAGGCCCAGGAACAAACGGGATCACAGCCTCAGCTCACACCAACCCCAGCCAAAGCAAACGAGTGGGGATTCACCAGCCTGGGGGCAGAAGGAAATCTGGCTGAGTCTCAAAATTAATAGGGCCCTTGTCCAGCCTACAGTGCGGATACTGCTATCAGAGGCCATCTCTGCTGGGGACTGAGTCAGTGTGGGATTGATTTTTAAAGCCTGACTCTCTGCTGATAGATGGTGTGATGAAATGAGAGATATAAATTGTCACCCTTTGCAATCACAGATGCTGTCGCTGCAGCTGTCAGGGACTAAGAGGGCAGGCTGGCCGCTGCCGTGGGGGTACCCAACCCTGGCAGATTTCCATTTGTCTGGCCAGCAGCTTCGCGGGGCAGTGTAATGGCAGCAGGGGTAGCTCATGGGTGCTCTGAGCCCCTGTCCAGAACCTACCAGCCGCATGGCCTTGGGCAAGCTACTGAACCCCTGTGCCATAAATCTCATCCTCAGCGTAACGACAGTGGCGCTAGTGCTACCTCATCAGGTCACTGGTTCACAGAGCAAGCGTATGGATGTTGACGAGAGCAAACCATCCCGACTAGCAAGCCAACCCCAATAAGGCAACTCATTATCCCACAAAACACACTGCCGTAGAGAGGAAAATTCCAGGGATTTTTAATCAAATGACTCAACAACGACAGGAACATCTAGGTTCCTTTCACCCTCTCCCTCTGCCACTCTTCTGCTGTGGATCTGTGCTCACGCTGGCTTCCCCACGGTTGCAGTACGGCAGCCTCTGTCCTGGCCTCAGGACACGTGGAGAGGAGGAAGACAGGCAACGCCCTGCTTTTGTCTCTTTTTTAAAACCTCTCTCTGAAGCCTCTCACCTCATCTCCACTTTTATCACAGTGATTAAGATTGCGTCCCATGCCGTTACCCTTACGTAAGGCAATGGTGTACCGGAAACATGCGACCGTGATTGGCCAGCCCCGTAGGGAAGGCCAGCTTTTCTTAACACGCACGGCAGTGTGTCCCTGATCCAACAGGAAGAAAAGCCACAGGCGTGACAGGTCAGCCACAGTCGGCCACGGCAGGTGACGCACCGAGGACGCTGCCAGGCGTTTGATGAGCGCACATTCGACGGTAACTCTTCAATGTGACATGTCCTAACCGTAACTCCATGTTGTGAACTGCTAGACTTCCAGCAGACGTGATGGGGTGGTTCACACCTCCTGGCTCACTCTTCCAGCAAATACACTTGCCTTCTGAAAACACAACACTGCCATACAACTAAGCAAATTATTAAAGACGACTATTCAGGATTTAAGTGATTTATTTCCAAAACTAAAGAAAGCTGCATTTGTGTAAGACACACAGGTTACAGATGCATTTAACAGAATATGAATATGGAAGCACATTTAGATAGAAATCATACCAATTTTCAACTTTTGCCCTTTGCAGTAGATGAAAAGAATTTCTACTTTCGGGGTTGCAAAGAGCCCTTCTTTCCAACTCATTGTGCGTCTTCACCGGCTCCCGCGTCCTCTGGCTTCTGCTGCAGTGCCTCCTCTACACGCAACTGCTTCCATCAGCGCCCTCGGGCCGCTTTCCATCGGCCCTAATCAAAGAGGCAGCCTGGCCAGCACGCACAGGACAGCTTCCTCCCAGGGGAGGGTTTTCTTCTCCCAGTTCCATTCTGCCAGCCTCCTCAAATCTTTTTGAATAGGGGTAAGTGCTCATACCTGAAAAATATAGATTCTGTCCCCCGACCCCATTCACTCTCTGAGAAGTCAAGGCAGCTTTCTCAGACACACGGACAGACACACGGACAGACACACGGCCAGACACACGGGCAGACACACGGGCAGACACACGGACAGACACACGGACAGATACACGGGCAGACACACGGGCAGACACACAGACAGACACACAGACACACAGACAGACACACAGACAGATACACAGACAGACACACGGACAGACACATGGACAGACACACGGACAGATACACGGACAGACACACGGACAGATACACGGACAGACACACGGACAGACACACGGGCAGACACACGGACAGACACACGGGCAGACACACGGACAGACACACGGGCAGACACACGGACAGACACACGGGCAGACACACGGGCAGACACACGGGCAGACACACGGGCAGATACACGGACAGACACACGGACAGATACACGGACAGACACACGGGCAGACACACGGACAGACACACGGGCAGATACACGGACAGATACACGGACAGACACACGGACAGACACACGGACAGACACACGGGCAGACACACGGGCAGATACACGGACAGATACACGGACAGATACACAGACAGACACAGACAGACACACAGAGAGACACACGGACAGACACACGGGCAGACACACGGGCAGACACACAGACAGACACACGGACAGACACACAGGCAGACACACAGACAGACACACAGACAGATACACAGACAGATACACGGACAGATACACAGACAGACACAGACAGACACACAGAGAGACACACGGACAGACACACGGACAGACACACGGACAGACACACGGACAGACACACAGGCAGATACACAGGCAGAAGGAGGAAGGGCAGAGCCCGTGGTTGCAGAGTCTCTGGGGCTGTCCCCTCGCGTCTGTGGTAGGCAGTGATGACAAGGTGGGGGTCAAGGCCAGGCTGTAACACTGAGGCAGGATCCTCCAGAGGTGAGGCCAGCACCCTCCCCAACCCCAGGCTCAGGCCTCAGGGACAGACATCGGGGAGCCGGCAGCAACCGCAGAGGGGGAAAGGACCCTTCTTCGCAGCACGGTGCCCTTCTCACACCTGCACACAGAGGTGCGTGGATGGAAGAGGTAGACGGTGATAGCATCTCCTGTCCCACAGCCTCCTCAGCAGCTGTGCAGGTCCCTCTGCAACCCCTCACCACCAGCCCTCAGCCAGGGTCTCAGAAGCCACTTTCAGAATCAGGCTTGTTAAGTCAGGAGGTTAAATTTTATAAACCTTCTTAATATAGTTTTTAACTGCATGCAGGCTTGAATTATATCAATTGGTTTTCATAATGGATGTATCCATTCTCTTTCACAGAATAGAAAATAGCCCAGGTCCCCAAGGAGGCACAAAGGGAGAGGGAGAACCTGTACTCAGTCAGAGATTGAAAACACCATAAAATCCGAGTTTCAGGGGCCATTTAGTCCAGACCTCCACTGCCTTTAACCTGTACTGTTCTTACCATTTCTAGACAGACCAACCGTCCTTCTATTTGAGACGCCTTCTCCCCAGTAAAATGCACCCGTGGGAAGCAACTCTTGACAGTTGGGCTTTTCTTAAGGAGTACAACCTAAATCTATCACTAAGAAACATGTTCATGGCTGTATTTCAGCAGGGAGGTGACACCAACTATTACTTGATACTGAAGACTTAAAAGCTGGGCTAAACTCCTGTGTGAAAGCCCCAGCATTAAATAACAAAAGGAAACTATTCCCATAGCCATCTCTGCTCTAAGAGGCCTTTTTCTTATCCAAAAGGGTTCAGAAAACCCTATCTCCCACACCATTGTCTCCCTCCGTTTCTAGGTAGGAGGGGAGTAAAGAGATCACTGTGGGGAAGGGAGACTGAGGCACAGAAATAACTGAATGTGTTTTGCTGGTGGACTAGGAGCAAGATCTACCTCCAGCACACAGCCCTCCTCCTACACCAGCCTAAGGGCCAGAAGAAGCAGCTCCATGGGCAGAGATGATCCCTCATGAGGACTTACCCTGAGGGAGAAGTAACGGGACAAGTGGGGAGGCAGCCCCTTGCTGCTCCTCATGGCTCCAGCTCTTTAACTCTGGGCCTAGAGCCATGCCACAGGGCACCTCCTTCTGAGAAGGGAGAAGTCTTAGCCCTGTGAGGAGCCTGCTTAATCATTGTGAAGTGCCTTCCCCTTTCTCCCCTCTCCATTCCTCTCCTTCTTCATCTATACTCAGCACCTTCCTCCCAGACTAAACTCCAAGTCCCTGGCTTGGCGTGGCACCATGGAACCACCTGGACCGCCACAGTGGCTTGTCTTCAGAATCTCCCTCACATTTGTTTCTTCCCCTTTCTTCCTCCCTGGCTCCTCATCTCTGGCTTCCTCTCCCTCCTCCTCCTCTCTGTCCTGTTCCCTTGCCACTCCCTCCCCCTTCTCTTTGCAAAGATTGCACACCCCTTTTGGCTCATGCTACCTCTTCTGCTTGAAATTTCACCCATTTGTCACCAAATTGTGTCCAGTCATAGTGAAAGCCCATTTCAAACCTCAGCCCACCCAACTCTTTACAGCTCTTTTCCTTCTCTGTCTTCTGAACCCCTGTGCTAGCGATTGTGTTTTTTCATAGCAGAGTCCTAGAAATTCCAGTGTTTGCGCCTGACCTCCCTGCGTGTAAACTCCTTAGGGACAAGGTCCCCGTTCGCTGCTCCCCTCCTTGGCACCGGATGTCTGCGGAGCACAGTGTGAGAGCCGGGCCCTGGGGGAACGGACAGTGTGAGAGCCGGGCCCTGGGGGAACGGACAGTGTGAGAGCCGGGCCCTGGGGGAACGGAGGGCTCCCTGGCGGCCTTCAGCAGCTTCTCTGCTGGACAGCTCCCTGCCCCTTGCCAGTTCTGCTGTTCGGCGTAATTCCTCAGAACTGCACGTCTCCGCTCTGAGAGGAGAGACGTGTCATCAAAAACACGGGGATCAAAGTCTCCCATCCCTGGAGTCACAGTGCGTCAATTTAACGTATCTTTCCACAAACATTTCAACGTTTGCACTGAGCTGGTTCTTCTCTAACTACTTATCATCGCTCCCTACCAAAGAAGATAAAAGATCAAATGTGTTAAAATAATGAAGAGAAGAAGCTCCCTGTTCCCCAAAGGTTTCCAGGGACCATAATCTCAGAATGAGTAAAATCTTCAGAAATCCTTTAATCCCAAATCCATGACGTATGGATGAGAAAGCTGAGGCCAAAAAGGCAAAGTGACTGACCTGAGATCCCACCGCAGCGGCCAGAGCTGGTGCCGAGGCCCGCACAGCGCACCCCTGCCTCCTCCAGTGGGGCGTCTTGGCCCGCAGAAGCCATCCCACCTGGCTTCACCCTGGGCCTCCTTCCCTCTCGCTCACAGACACCTGATAAGCACAAGATCTCTTCTCCTGCTAAGCGTGTGACTGGCAGCAAGCAGCTCAGAGTGACTCCTTCTTGGTAAGCCTGGATTCTGCCAAGGAATGTGCATAACCAAAGGAATCGAGCATTGTGCTGCAAGCCCAGCCCTGGCGTCTGTCCCACGGGGAGGTGTCCCTGAGCAGGAGTCTCCTCGGGATCCATTTAATCACAGCACAGAGTTAATGGCACTGAGGCGGCCATCGCTCCTTCTCCAGTGAACGGAGATGGGGGTGGCTGGTTATAATTTCCTGAGCACTGAGGGTTCTAGGAGGCCTCAACCTCATGGGGAAGGTCTCTTTGGCAGGGAGTCCTTTGCAGTCAAGGGAATGCATTAAGCCGCCTCCACAGGGCGCAGTGGGGAGGCGGACCGTGCTTACTTCAGCAAGATGCCAACAGTGAGTGGAGGCGCCACAGCCTCTCCTCACCAACCTGAAGTCACCATTCAGACCATCCCTCTACCACACTACATTCTAGCTCCTGTCCTGACCCTGGGGAGAGTCTGCACTGAACCCACCTCAGGGCAGTGGAACATGTCTCCCCATCGCAGAAGAAATGGCTCACGGGGGTGCCCAGAGAGCAGCCGACATGACTCCAAAGCTGAGTCCACACGGAAGGTGGAACCACCACTTCCCAGCCATAGGCTGGCCATGCCCCTGCCTCCTCACTCCGGCATCTTTGTGTACCCCACTCCACAGTGCAAAAACCCCACCAGCTGTCATTCACTTGGGTGGAGAAGGGTACAAGCTTCACACAGAGCAAAAGGGTGTTGCCCCCAGTCTCCCAGGGAAGCCACCTGCGGTTTGATGGGGGGCTAAGAGCAGGGGAAGGGGCAATAGTGGTGGCCTGAATTCCTGGGTGATCCTGTAAACAGCATCTTCTTAATGGGATCCAGCAAGTGGTGAGGGTGGGAGTGAGGTGGTGAAGTTTGCATCATGCCCCGGGGAAACGCGAGGCCATTCAGGATTCAAAGTGGGACTCCTCTGAGGTCTCGGGAATGTGTCATCAGCAAAGGGTCAGGGAGGCATGGAGAGAACAGCAGAAAGCACACTGAACCTGGAAGCAGGTGGCCAGCGCAAATCCTAGCCCCTCCACTGATGGACAGTGTCACTTGGGACAAGTCACTTAACCTCTCTGAGCCTCAGTTGCCACATCTGTAAAACAGGAGCAAACTGCGTGGAGTTCGTCAAACGCATCAAGATGAAATGGCTTGTTTCAAACCTGTGCCTGGCTCCAAGCCTGCGCCCGCCACGCACGAGTCCTCCTTCCTCTCAGCGGAGAAGGCTCCTTCGCCGCGGTTATTTCCTGGCCGGCTCCAGGCTTCTGCAGTTTTACTGACAACTGGCCCCCAGGGAGCACTTTCCACGCGACTTCTCTGACCCAAGCCAACAGAGCCGAGCTGAGGGTAAGTTGTGGGCGCTGCAGTCGCTTCTTGCTCACCGTCCTCGTGCCCAGAGCTCCCTCCTTGTCAGAAGCTGAGGAGGGGCCTCCCAGCCAGGGCCCAAGTCACCTCTCATCCAGATTCTTCAAGATAAGCAGGCACAGGAGGGCCTCGAGGGCCAGAGGACGTGGGGCCTGGACAGTCTGCCTTCGTTTCTGGGTCCTCTCTCCTCGTCCTCCACAGCGAGCCAGAATTAGAACAGAGACCTGAGTGGGCCTCTGTGGTGGATCCAGGGCTCTCACATCAGGGAGGGAAGGGCCTTACCGCGCAGTCCCAGCCTTCGTTTCTGGACGCCTGCCCAGTCACTTCAGACACATACAAACTCCGAGCCCCAGCCAGCCAGCAGGCCATGTGCCCCAGGCTCCTCCAGGCCTCTGTGTCTCTGCCCAGGTGCAGCCTTGGCCTGGGGAGCTGGATCTGTGGGCTCCTCAGGAGAGCTCCAAACAGTTCTCCTGCCGCTGCCCAGCAGAGCCCAGGCCCGGGACTGGCCCCAGCTGCCCCGGGAGCCAAAGCTACCGACCTGAAAGAAGCTGGGAGATGGCAGGTGGCGGAAACGTGTATCCAGACCCCACGTCCTCTGGGGAACAAGAATCTCCTCCACGCCCCGGACTCTCCGCCATGAGCACGTGGCACAGCCTCCAAGGCAACAGTTAGAGGAACAGCAGTCCCATCACCGACTCATCCAAGAGAACTGTGGTGGGTTCCAAGCCCATTCTCAGCACACTGGGGAATCCAGGGGCACAAAGTGAAGGGATCCAGGTCTTGAGAGAGACAGAGATGCAGGCCCAGCCCAGCGTGCACAGGCGCGAGGTCGCTGCAGGACGCAATGGGGATATGGGTGTGGTGCTTGGCGACTGGGATGGAGGGAAAGGAGAGAGGGTGAGGGATAGTTTCCTGGAGGAGAGGATACTGAGCCAAGCCTTCGAGGATGCCTAGGAGTTCGTCAGAAGCAGGTGAGGGCGGGGGCACCCCAAAGAAAAGGAAAACAGGAAGGCAAGAAGCAGCCCAGTTTGTGGATGTCACTGGGCAGCCCTCCTTTGCCAGAAGATGTGTCTGAGGAGGCCCCGTACTGCTGGGGGGCATGGAGCTGGGCTACGAGGGCTTTGCAAGCCACTTCTCAGAAAAGGGACTTTTGCCTGTAGGCGATAGAAAGCTATGGAAGCTTTTACGCAGGGAAGTGACCAGTCGAGATCTGCATTTTAGCTAAATTACTTTGGCAATAGATGGAAGGTAAATTGTTGATTGATTATCCACACAAGGCCAAAACTTTGGGATGCACTAGCTTGCACTAGTGATGAATGCCAGAAGGGAAAAAAAGAAAGAAGAAAGAAATTCAGGCTTCTAGCCCAATGCCCCTAGGCACTGGCCCTATGAAATGCAGGTGGCTGTGGGTAGCTACATGCTGGATGAGGGGAGAAGCCAGCTTCCCAAGCCCTCTAGATCACCCAGACCGAGCCCTGCAGAATGCAGCTCAGGGCCACCTGTGCTCTGATGGTCTGTTCCACAGGCAGTTACTCTGCTCCAGGAACATGCATGGGTTTGGGTAGGTGAAGGGACTCAGCTCTGCTCTGCTCCCTCCCATCCCTGCTAGTGGAGTGGGGTCTGGGCTCTCAGACAGGACTCTTGCAGGACCAGCTCCGGGTCCAGAGCCCTCAGGATGCCTCACGGTTGGACAAAGGATGCCTTGGTGGAGACGTATCCAAACAGACAAAGCCCAGGTTCTCCAGCACCACCTAACATCTCACGTCTCCCTACAAACTGTTTCGTTCACAGAAACAGAAGGTCTCAGAGCTGCAGTCTACACGGGCCTCTCAGTTGATGACAGACATCCCAAGCACGATGCAGAGGCAGGGAACAGGCAGAGAGCATCTCCGTCTTGTGAAGTGGCCCCTCTGCTCCTCTGCTTCCGTCCCTAGAGAGAGGTCAGACGGCCACAGAGCCCAAGGATAACAGGGTGTCGCTCAGGGAGGGGATTGGTTGGTTTTCATTTCCTCTTTGTACCTCTGCGGTTTTACTTTGTAACCATTTGGCAGGCGTGGCGGGGGGGGATATCTATGAAGTGATACTATGCTCTTCCTAAATAGTGCTTTAAGGTTTATTTTAATTCCTCTTACCCAGAAAGTGCTTTCCCAGGTCCAGGCTTGAGGCTTCCCTCTATAATAAAGAGCCTCCTACTCCATCCCTCTTGAAGACCAGGCTCCCAGCCCAGAGGAGACCGCAGCGTGGCCGGAGCACTCTTCACAGGCAGTGGCATGCGTAGCTCCACTCACCACCCACTCAACACCCAGCTTCCTTCTCTCCGACAACCAGAATCACAACCTTCCAAGCCTGCTAATGATGTCCTCCAAATGTCCACCATATGGCATGTCCTGGTCCTACCTGCACTTGCCAAGCTAGCCAGAGCCTGGCCAGAGAGGAAGCCTGTCCTCAGCACCCTACCCAGGCCGTCCAGTGGGACTGGCAGGCAGGCTGTGGGGCCCTCACACCCCACTCCACCTGCCCAGTGCTGCCGTCCATCCCTCATCCAGCTGCAGGGCTGCTCCCAGGGTATGCCTCACCTTCTGCATGCCAGCTCCCATTAGAAAAACCTGCTAGGCCCCAAGACACTGGGACTGCAGGCTCCTTCCTAGCCTTCTGGCTCATCTCAAACAGGACTCCATATGGGAATTTTCCAGAGACACCGGGAGGCCACCTGCTCACCACCGTTGCAGGAGAGAGCACAGGGGCTGCAGAAAGGGTTTGGGGGAGGGAAGGGACACAGGAGGAGGAATTCTGGGGGCTGAAGTCGCTGCCTGAGCTCCATTTCCGATGAACATCTCCAGCACCAGCCTGCGCAGTGCCTGAAATTCTCCCCATCCACGCCACTCCTCAGAGTCCAAATGACGAAGTTCTGCTTAATATGCAAATCATTTTCCCAGATGAGAAAACACATTAATAATCACACTAAATACTCATATACACTTTATCCCATATCTCATTTCCTTCTTGAAACAGCCCCATGAGGCGGCACAGGATTACTCCTCCCTGCAGACGAGACGCTGAAGTGAGTGAAGCTGCGCTGGTGACGCTGCAGCGTGTGCGGGAGGCGGGTGCCCGGGGTCCAGGCGCTGACTCTGTGGCTTCGTCGCAGAATGAGTGCAGACCCTGTATCGTTTCAACCCTGTGTGTTTCGGCCACCTGAGGCCAGATCTCTATTAAGAGACAGATGCGATTTCTGATTCAGGAGGAATCTGGAGAAGAATGATGGAGCTAGGATGCTGCCTGAGCCCTGTGCAAGGTGTGGGGCAGCACGGGGAGGGTGGAGCAGCCCAGCGG
Organism: Macaca fascicularis; assembly: GCF_037993035.2. Classification (NCBI taxonomy): domain Eukaryota; kingdom Metazoa; phylum Chordata; class Mammalia; order Primates; family Cercopithecidae; genus Macaca; species Macaca fascicularis. The sequence continues at coordinate 132,886,916 of NC_088388.1, read as the reverse complement.
GACAGACGGCAGCCCTCAGCACAACGGCATTTGGTCGAGGCCCTGCTGTCTCTTGGGAAGTTAGGTCACGTGCCTTCTGAGGTTATAGCATCCAAGAATGGTGGAAATCAAGCAGAACGTTGGTGTGGTTTGAGTAATTTTTGTCACTTTCCACAAAATCCTGCAAGGGAGAGATGGGCTTCCACTAGGGCTAGCTCCTATGCAAACAGAGGGGGAAGGAAATACTACATTTTCTAGCCCAGGTCTTGTGTAAGTTAAATGAGCATTTTTACAAAGCTAAAAAATTGCCAAATATGCCCTAAAGCTAAACAATAGCCAAAGTGGAACAGTTCTAAATGAGGGCTGTGGAGCAGGAACCCCAGCAGAAGTTAAAACTGTGACCCAAGACTTTACCAAGCATCTTGTAAGAACTCGGTGCAGACAATGCAAGTCAATGCACCAGCAAGGATCAGGTGAAGAGTGTTACCATAGTCACCATTAACTTAACAGCTAAGGGGATGGACTGAGTGACAGAGGCCAGTGAGCAAAACGGATGAATATTCAGGCCTAAAAACTGCATCTGGACACAAAGAAATGGGGCTGTGGTTATTTGCACGTACGATGACCAGAAGGAAATAGGCTGTATGCCCACTGGAGTGTTGAAGGAACTGTTAATACACATCTAAAGAAATCTCAGCCCCAGTCTCAGACTACAAAAGCCTGAAAATATGCTGGATTCCCTGGTCCCACATCCCACACTGCCGGGTGTCAAAATCCTGCATCCTCTGGGAAGGACCCGCTCCCTAGTGCCCACATCAGAGGTGGCAATGGAGGATGATTGACAAGGAGGGCCCTTCTGAAGGCGGAGCCAAAAGCCAGGAAGACAGGTTCAAGGAGATGCTGCTGGAGACAGTGGGTGGCGGCCACAGGGACCAGCCAAGGAATCCAGTCTGCTGCTGGATAGGGAGGCCTTTTCACTCCTGCCTAGCAGGGCGGGTCCATCACTGTAAACCAGTGATCTCTGTGTTTCTCTTTCCTCCCTTTTCTGAATGGAAGATTGACATTTTAAAAATTGTGGTTGTTTTATCTTTCCTCTCAAGGAGAAAATATAGGATAGGTTGGGGAAAAAAATGGCCTGTCTTTCAGTTCATAGGTCACCAGCCATAAAAAGTCACATCTGGGACTGATGGAGTGGACTGTCCACACACAAGCTAGGCGCAGAAACTGGGTGTGATTTGGGAGTGGTGGCTTGGGAATGAGAATGTGCTCTATGTGGAAGAGCGATGTCTGTGGAAATTGGAGAAAACCCCAGTGGCAGATGCAGCAGACATTGCTAGGGGCCTTTCCCATATTCATTCTTCATTGGTAGCATATCCTTGTTTTATTAAGGGTAGCAATGTGCCATCAAAAAACTACATTTCCCAGCTTCCCTTGCTCGTAGTTGTGGCCATGTGACTAAATGCTGACCAATGAAATGCAGATAGAAGATTATGTGTGATCTTTGTAGTGAAATGCCTTTTTTTCTCCTTTTCTCTTTCCCCAGTTTCTACCTGGAATATGAACATGATAGGTGGAGCTGCACTCACTGTCACTGTCTTAGTCCATGAGAAAACTTGAAAATGAAAATAATGTGACAAGAACGCAGAACATAAGTATCAGTGAGGCCGCCATGGTGCCCACCACGTTTGCTCATTACCAGATTTCTATTACAGGACGGGCGAGAAGCAAACCTTCTGTTATGTTTAAGCTGTTGATCTATATCCTCTTCTTTAGCTGGAAGTAGAACATAATTCTTACCTGATTCAAGCTCATCACCTACTCTCTTGGTGTCAATTTTAGCATCTGTAAAATGAGGATTAAAAAAACCCTGTATCCAACTCTTCTTTGTGAGAATTTAAATGGCATAATATATTTTAAAAGTCCACCTCCAAACTTGTCACATAATAATTGCTGAATATAGAAACTATTCCTGCATTTACTACTATTACTAGTAACATTATTATTATTATATCATCACTAATGACTAGGTCAAGCCAAGATCAAAACATAAGTATTCTAACAGCCAAATCTTTGCTTTTGCAGTTTGTAATCTTACTAATTCTCAACACCTTACCCTGAGCTACAGATAGACTCAAAGCACCAGAATAAAGGACAGAAATATTTGAGTACCAGATCAGGAAGGTTTGCTTCGAGCAGCAGGCAGAGGTTAGAGCGTGGTCAGCCTGCTTGTTCTGTAAAGAGCCTTCTAGTAAACGTTCTTGCTTTGCAGGCCATATGGGTTCTGTTGCAGGTGTTCAGTGTCGCCATCATAGCATAAAGGCAGCCATGGGCGATGTGTAAATGCAGGAACATGGCTATATTCCAATAAAACTTTATTTACCAAAAAGGCAACAGGCTGACTTTGGCCAGCAGGGCCTAGTTTGCCAATCCCCCACAGGGATGCCCTGTGAGAAAAGACGCAAAATAGACATGCAGGAGGCCCTAGTTCTACAGCAACCTGTCCCAAGGCCCGGAGAAGGTCACAGAGGCCCCTGTGCCCCCTCCAGCTTGTCCCCCAGCACTCAGCACCTCAACACCCTGCTCTTCCTGGGCTCAGAACAAGGTGTGTGCAGCTGCACACCCCCTGCCTGAGCATTTCCTCCTCACCCCCACTCCCTCTCACTGGACTGACTCCTACTCATCCTGCAGTTCCCAGCCTAGACGCTTAACTCTCCCACCCTTCAGAAAACCTTCCCGGCCCAGAGCCCAGGGCGCCGTGCCGCCTGGCCCAGTCGTCTCTGTCACACTCGGCTCAGGCACAGACTCCGTGCTCACGCGCTGGGAGGATACTGCAGGGGCTCACGCTGCTTGCTCGGGGTCATCAGAGAAGGAAGTTTCAAGCTGGAGGTCAGACACGGGGGAGCTTGGCAGAATGCGAGGAGAAAGAAGCAGGACTTCGGGGTCCCGGGGCCAGGCAGAGGCATGCAGGTCAGCTGTGAGCACCTCCTCCTCACCTCCCCTCCGCCCCAGCGAGCAGCCCAGTCCCACTCCCTGCAGCGTTCTGCCAGAGGCCGCATCACCAGCAGGCTGTTAACCTTGGTAATGAACAGCAACAACTTTATGGGCACCAGACATTGGCTGAGCTCATCAATTTTATTCATAATAGAAAATTAATGCTTGAAGGCAGGGCACAGTGGTTCATGCCTGTAATGTCAGCACTTTGGCAGGCAGATGGCTTGGGGTCAGGAGTTCGAGATCAGCCTGACCAACATAGTGAGTTTCCATCTCTGCAAAATAAACATACAAAATATCAACCAGACATGGTGGTGCGCACCTGTAGTCCCAGCTACTCAGGAGGTTGAGGCATGAGAATTGCTTGAGCCTGGGAGGTGGAGGTTGCAGTGAGCCGAGATTGTGCCATTGCACTCCAGCCTGGGCAAAAAGAGCAAAACTCCATCTCAAAAAAAAAAAAAGAAAAAAGGAAAGTAATGCTTGGAAAGAGTAAGCCAGCAGCAGTAAGGACCTCTGGTTTCACATTTTCACATTGTTCTGTGAGGAAAATGCGCTAGGGGAAAAGAAGAGATGCACACAATACCCTTAAGGGTAAACAAGCTTTATCTCACGTAAATGGTAATGCAGATAAAATACGCAAATGATATAATATGCAAATTACAATGGGAAGGGGAGAAGGGAACAGATATATATATATATTTACACTCAGCAGACTATGGAGGATTCACCCCCAGACTGGAACGCGGCAGCCTGGGTTCCGGAGCCAGACACTCGTCCGTGCACAGGTGAGGAGAGGTCGCGTGAAGCTTCAGTGGGTCTGGGACCCGAGTTCTGTTGTTATTTGTTACAAGTGGTTTGTCATGAGGCCCAGTCATGAGGGCACTTCGTGACTGGGCTTAAGGAACACAAAAAGGTCAACTTGTTTTTGCGATTGTCTGTTGTTTTTCAATAACTAACAGATAGGAATAAATTGAACTAGAGATTTATCCGAAACAGTGCTGGAAGAACCCCTGAAGGGCTTCACACAACCTGTCCCAGGACTTGGTGACCATTGTTGGTGCCCACATTCAATTGAGTCCAAATTTAATATTTAACTTCTCCTCCACACAGATATGAGCTGTGAGGAGCAGAGTTTCCCGACATTGAGGGTTATTTTCCCCTTTATTACCCTGCAGCAGAAGTACTGTCTTCTTTTTACGGGGGTATTCTTTGTTTCCCAGTCCCAGGAATTCCATTTGTATTAGGGGGAGGTGGGGGAGGACAGTCTACCTCTGTCCTTTCCCCTCCCCACATGTCACTGGACTGAAGAGGGTATGGGTGCAGCCCAAGGCAGGCAGCTTTTCCTCCTCTGGCGAAAGCAGAGCTTTGGGGAGTGGGGTGGGGGAGAAAATAGAAATGGAGAACAGAAGAAAAGAAGGAGAGAAGGAGGGAGGGAGAGGGGAGAAACTGCAGCACTAACTGGCATTGACTGAGAGCCAAGCATGAGCTAAGTACATTATGGGCTTTACCTCTTTAATCTCATTTAACTTTTACAAGAATCCTCTGAAACTGGAATGATTTTCCGTGCTCTCGAGATGGGGAAACTGTGTCTCAGGGAAAGTAAGTAAGCTCTCAGTGCCTGTTACTCAAACCTGGGCCTTGAGACCCATGCCCCTGCTGCCCAGGGCAGCCCCTCCATGGTGCCCACCGTGGCCACCGGCTCTGCAGCCCCATGCTCGCTCCTGTCCTGCAGCCCCTGGCTGGCTCCTGTCCTGCTGCCCCTGGCTGGCTCCTGTCCTGCTGCCCCGAGCTAAGGCTGCATTCTGGCATCCAGGCTCCATCTGGAGCTGCGGTGATTCCAGGGCGGCTCATGACTGTACAGCTAAGGGGAAGGCAGGTGTCACCAAACAGGACCAAGGGCAGCCTGCAGGAGCTGTGAAACCTCCACACAGATGCACCGCGCTCCTCTGAGAAGCGGGGAAGCCATGGGGCCTCCTGTGGAGAAGCACACCCCATCTGCACTGTAAGAGGGAGCCTTTTGGTGAAGAAACAGTGCCTTATGCTCTTCACACAAATTCACCCAGGCTCAGGAGTCAACAGCTGCTTGACTTTCCTGAAAACGGCTGGTGCAAGCCTTCTCCAGGAGCACATGAAGTGGCCAGCCGTGGCTGCCTCTGCCGAGAGGAAAATATGCTTGAAACTGAATTGCTTCCAGAAAGGAACTGGAACAAATTGTAACAAATATTTTAGTTTGACCCTCCAGCTTGCTGTGTAGAAGGAACAGTGGTGAATTTTGGCTAGATATGGGGCCGCTGGGGCAATGTGGGTTGGCTTAGGAGTGTGAGCTTCAGTGTAGGACAGACCAGGCTCAGATCCCTACCCTGGCCCTTACTGTGCTTACTGCAGATAAGTCATTCAGCCTCTGGGTGAGGCTCCATGCCCATCAGGGGTAGTAATAGCCCTGACGCAGTCACTGTCAGGACGGAAGAGGTGACACATGGGTGGAACTAATCACTTGGTAAACCCCCATATGTGTGGGCAGTTACGGTGCAGAGAGAATGCAGGCCTGATACTGGGAGGGCAGGTCAGTATCCTGCTGGGACAATTCTCAACATGTGTTTTTCCTTACAACCACCCTACTTCACCTATCACTGAGACATAATTGAAATATGGCTTCTCCCAAAATTCAGGAAATCAGGGTCTAGAGAAGTTCTACTGTTAGGCATAGTATCATACATATATACAGTATCATATGGCAACTTCTGTTTCCCTCCACTCCACCCATCCCTCCTGCCCCAGCAGACCCAGCATGCCATGCCTGGAAACAGGAGAGCTTCACAGGGCACTTATGGGATTCACCAAGTATCTCCTCCTAAGGGCCACTAGGATCAGCCTGCAGACATGGGAAAGCACCGACTATCTTGTTTGCTGTGACGTTTCAGTGCATCACTCCTGTCCTCCTAGGGCATTTCTCTTGTGTAAGTGAATTGACATAGTGCTTGAATCCAGAAGGAGGGATCCTGGTCTCCCCTCACAAGCTCCCGGGAGCTTAAGAAACCAGCTGACAATTTCCTGTTGTCAAATTGTTCTAGCAGCAGGAGTGCATCCAGCATAGACTCTCTGTGGTGTGAACTGGCCCGAAAGCTTTTACACCATCCTTTTGCAAGGAAGACGAGAAGCTTTACCGTGAAACAATGTGCACAGCCCATGCACGACACAGATCCAGGTACGTGCTCACTGTGATAGGAAAGGGCGTCGGGAGGCCGAGCACCTTCAGCAAGAGGTCTATGAGAAAAGATTATCTAGAGGGCGTCGCTTCCGTTCCCAATTCATCCCAGGCAGAGGTGATTCCCACCTTGCATTCAGGGCCACAAATGAACGGTCTTGCAAATATGCAGCACAGAAGAGCATCTTCGTCCAGATCTCTTGCGTTAACTCTCATAGGAAACAGTAAGGGCATGACCATCCCATCCCAGGACTTTATCATGGTGTGTTTTAAATGCCATTCACCCTCCAGGTGGCTCCTCTGCTCACAGAGTAAGTTCTCTGTGGTCTTAAATCTATTAGCAAAATGAGGATGCAAATCCTCAGTGACTTGAGCCTGCTGTTCGTATTTCTGAATAATCTGGGAATTTTGAAAGCTTGGAGGTGACTGACCCTTATTTTAAAATGTACCCAGGATTTATTTTAATTGGACACGACAACAGATCAGGAGGTGATTGTCTTTGAAAATAGAGTTTGTTACAGCTCCCAAGAGAAGGGGCAGTCCACACCACCCCACTCAGGGCCACGTGGAGAAGCATCAGGCTCAGTCAGGGGTGGGGGCGAGAGGAGAACTTGGGCAAAACGCTTGGGAGTGGTGAAAAGGAATCGGGAGGCAGGTGAGCGCTGGGCAGGCTTAGGCCTGGGTAGCTTAGGATTCCAGCAGGCTCTGGCTACACAGGCAGTCTCTAGCTGCCCAGCACCTGGCCCTGGGGTGATCAGAGCAGCGAGATAGTGTCCCAGACTGCAGGACCCTGATCAAAGCAGCGCCAGCCTGGTGGGTTTGCATATCAAAGGCCTGCTGGCAGGCAAGTTGTTTGTGGTCTCCAGGAATTAGCAAACCCTGGGAGAGGCAGAGTCTCTCTCTGGGTCTTCAAAGGCATCATAAAATACAGAAAATAAAAACATAATTCATGCAACTTTTTCCAGTGGTCATATTGCATTTGAATTATAAAATGTTTTATGAGTAGTATCATTAGTCTTATTGCTATACATGGTCTTCCTGTCTATACCCTTCTTTTGAGTCATTATCAACGTAATGTTAAATTCAGTCCAGAGGAAGCATTAAAGAATCCTCCACAGAACCTCACAAGGGGGCCCTGCACATTCGCCTCAAACATTCACCAGGGTGCGGCTCTGTGGTGCCAGCAGCACGGCCCCAGCAAGCTGGTGTGCATAGAAAGCTGTGTTTCTATCGTACCTAATGCTACAGAAACAGTTTCAACAAGCACAGCTCATCCAGTGCCCTGGATAAAAGAAGGGAGAAAGAGCGAGATGTGAGTGCCCGTGTGGATGCCATAAGCCATGAGAAGAGAGCTGGCCTCCCTGCGGGCCCCTCTGTTCCTTCCTTCGAGGTGGGGAGAGGCTCCTCAGTGCACTCTGGGAACCTGGCTGCTCAGGAGGACGTCCTTAGCAAACCCCAAAGCAGGGCTTCTAGCCCTAGAAAGGACAGCATTTTACCTCACCAATGGGACGCATTTATCAAATTTTTATTATTTCACAAAGTAACACTCAATTTTACACATTTTTTTTGTTTCTTAATGCTGTCTATAACCTACCAAACTGATTTCACAAGCAGTCATGGGTTTTAACCTGCAGTGTGAAAAAGCTCCTCTAAAGAAATGCAAAGCCTTCCAGGAGACTCAGTGAGATGCCATGGCCAATATCATACAGGTCATTTATTTTTAACTAAATATATTTACTATTTTTATTAAAATGACATATTTTCCACGTAAAAATTCAAACAATGTGAAATCCCCCCAAAAAGGAGAAAAAATTAAAACCTCTCTCAGAGCTGAAGACACTTACCACTTACTTTTTAGTGACCTCGCTTTCAGAATACTCCCTTTCACATATAGACATGGATACACATACTCTATACATCCCACTATACAGTGGGCGTTGTAGGATACTGTCCAGGGTATAGGATACTATACACGCCGTTCTATGATCTTGTTTCATGATTAATGGCATTCAAGTCTTTTCATTTTCGTCACTATCTTTAAAGGTTAGTGTTTTATTGTAAGGATCTCCAATAATTTGCTCTACCAATTCACTATTGATAGGCATTTTGGATGCTCCCATAGTTTTACAATTATAAATGATACTTTCATGAGCATCCTTGCGTATGTATCTCCTTACACCGCTGTAATTTTCTACTTATGGTAAACCTGGAACTGGACTCACTGATTCAGGGAGTAAACACGTTTATATTCAATACATTGTGCCAAACTGCCCCCAAAATGCTATGATGACTCCCCCAATAGCACTTGGGATTGTCCAAATCCTCACAACATCTCTAACACTGGCTTTGTCCATTTAACATTTTTTTCAATACAATAAGAGAAAATATCTTATTATTGTTGGTATTCACATTTTTTTAATTTTTAGTGAGGATGAGTATCTTTGCATAGGCTAATTGTACGTTTGTGTCTCTTTTGTATGTTTGTGTGTGCAAATTACCTGTTCAAACCCTTCACCCGCTTTTCTCTTTTGGGTTGTTCTTGTTCTTTCCTGATTGATTTGGAAGCAGCAATGATGTTTAGTGGTTGAGCATGAGCTCAAAGTCAGACTGTCCAGGTTCAACCTCCTGTCACCTTTTTAAATCTGCATAAGCCCGGGCAAGAGTGGAGCTCTCCATGTCTCTGTTTGTTCATTTGTAATCTTGGGCAGTAGTTATGGTAATGATACCTCCTTCTTAGAGTTGTGAGTATTATACATGTTAGCGAGTCCAACATCCACAAGCCAGTGCCCGGCACAGAGAAAGTATTCAATAATACTATGTTAAGGATAGGGTGGAAGTCAAGGCATTTTGACAGTTGTGTGGCATGGGCATCAACCCATTAGGACGGAAATCAGCTGCATCACTGGAGCAGCATCCTGAAGTCACTGTCTGAGTCTGTATTGTGCTGCTGCAGTGGAATACCACAGTCCAGGTCATTGATAAAGAACAGAGGAGATTCATTTCTTACAGTTCTGGGGGGTGGGAAGTCCAAAGTCGGAGGACCTCGTCTGGCAAGCACCCTCTTGCTGTGTCATCCCGTGGTGGAAGGTGGAAGGACAAGACTGCAAGAGAGCAAGAGACAGAGAAGGGGGAATGAACTCAGGAGCCCACTGCCATGATAACTGAACCACTCCCAAGGTAAGTAACTGATCCTCACAATAACTGAACCACTCCCAAGGTGAGTAACTGACTCCCACAATAACTAACCCACTCCCAAGGTGAGTAACTGACTCTCACAATAACTAACCCACTCCCAAGGTGAGTAACTGACTCCCATGATAACTAACCCACTCCCAACATGAGTAACTCACTCCCAGGATAACTAACCCACTCCTAACATGAGTAACTCACTCCCAGGATAACTAACCCACTCCCAACATGAGTAACTCACTCCCACAATAACTAACCCACTCCCAACACGAGTAACTCACTCCCACAGTAACTAACCCACTCCTAACATGAGTAACTCACTCCCACAATAACTAACCCACTCCCAACATGAGTAACTCACTCCCACAGTAACTAACCCACTCCCAACATGAATAACTCACTCCCACAATAACTAACCCACTCCCACAGTAACTAACCCACTCCCAACACGAGTAACTCACTCCCAGGATAACTAACCCACTCCCAACACGAGTAATTCACTCCCACAATAACTAACCCACTCCTAACCTGAGTAACTCACTCCCACAATAACTAACCCACTCCCAACATGAGTAACTCACTCCCACAGTAACTAACCCACTCCTAACATGAGTAACTCACTCCCACAATAACTAACCCACTCCCAACATGAGTAACTCACTCCCACAGTAACTAACCCACTCCCAACATGAATAACTCACTCCCACAATAACTAACCCACTCCCACAGTAACTAACCCACTCCCAACACGAGTAACTCACTCCCAGGATAACTAACCCACTCCCAACACGAGTAATTCACTCCCACAATAACTAACCCACTCCCAACATGAGTAACTCACTCCCACAATAACTAACCCACTCCCAACACGAGTAACTCACTCCCACAGTAACTAACCCACTCCCAACATGAGTAACTCACTCCCACACTAACTAACCCACTCCCAACACGAGTAACTCACTCCCACACTAACTAACCCACTCCCAACACGAGTAACTCACTCCCACAGTAACTAACCCACTCCCAACATGAGTAACTCACTCCCACAGTAACTAACCCACTCCCAACATGAGTAACTCACTCCCACAGTAACTAACCCACTCCCAACATGAGTAACTCACTCCCACAGTAACTAACCCACTCCCAACATGAGTAACTCACTCCCACACTAACTAACCCACTCCCAACACGAGTAACTCACTCCCACAATAACTAACCCACTCCCAACATGAGTAACTCATTCCCACAGTAACTAACCCACTCCCAACATGAGTAACTCACTCCCACAGTAACTAACCCACTCCCAACACGAGTAACTCACTCCCACAGTAACTAACCCACTCCTAACATGAGTAACTCACTCCCACAGTAACTAACCCACTCCCAACACGAGTAACTCACTCCCACAGTAACTAACCCACTCCTAACATGAGTAACTCACTCCCACAATAACTAACCCACTCCAGAGGTGAGTCACTCACTCCCAGGATAACTAACTCACTCCTGAGACAGGTAAGTCACTCCCAGGATAACTGACCCACTCCTGAGATCGTAACCGACTCCTGGATAAATAACCCCCTCCCAAGATGATGGCATTAATCCATTCATGAGGACTGAGTCCTCGGGACCTAATCGCCTCCTAAAGATCCCATCCCTCAGAAGTGTGCATTGGGGATGAAGGTGCCAACAGATGAACCTTGGAGGACACATTCAAACCACAGCAGACGTTAATCTACACATTCCTGAATGTGGGAAAAGGTAGAGCTGGTCCCAGGGAAGTCAGTGGCAGGGTCCACAGCCTTGGGAGACTCAGACAGGCAGCCGTCTGCCAGCTGGTGCTGGGGGGCTGTCGTGTTCTAACTCGAAGACCAGCTGTGCAGCCCTCACCAGCCTGGTGTAACCACCAGTGTGCCACGTGTGAGGGAGAAGGCTTCCAGGTTCTCAGTGGTCTTTCACCTTCGTTTGCGGTTTTCTAATGCTTTACAATTTTATGTGATCAGAATGATCTATCTACCTTTGTGCTTTTAGAAGGCCTCAGCCACCAAAGATTATACAAATATTCATTCATGTTTTTGTTCAGTATTTTTCTGGACTCCTTTGAATATGCAAAATCTTTGAGAGTTAATTTCCATTTTCTATGGCTGTTCAGCTTTTTGAGCAGATACATTCTCATTGCCAGAAGTCCTATTCTGTAGGTTACAATTTAATTTATATAAATATATATAAAGTTTATATATACCGATGTATGAATATAACATTTATATCTGTAATAAGGAATAAGAGGTCTTCAGTTGCTCCAGAGTTCTGTGGCGCATGCCCAGCTCCCTGAGGCCCACAGATGAGCCTGGGTCCCGCGGGACACGTTCAGAGCTCCCTGAGTCCCTCCTGAGCGCAGCTCCCCATTACGTACACGGCGCTTATTGGATGAATGGCTGTGTCTCCCACACACTTCAGTAGGTTCCACAAGGACAAAGACAGAGAATGTCTCGGCTCACCATTCCAGCCCCAGAGACAAGCCCAGAGCTGAGAGTAGAGTGCACACCACAGATAGAGAGCGGGAGGGAAGACGGGAGAGAGATGAGAATGAGCGGGGGGTGAGAGAGCAAGAGAGAGCAGGGCGGAAAGCAGCGTCAGTCTTTGTGCCTTTGTTCCTCCCCGCTCCCGGCCCACCACTCCACTGGGCCCACCCAGAAATAGGTGCCCAGAACAGATGGTTCAATTACATTGAATGTAGTTGAATTGCAGGTGGCTGTTCGGCTCCCAGACCCCAGCGTGCAGACGTGTCTGTGACTAACTGCCTGTGCATCTCCAATCTAGTCATTTGTGTATGTCTCTTTCTCTCATGAGACTGGAAAGTCCTCTAAAACAAGGACCTTCTGTCATTCATTCTTATATCCTTGTCCTCCTTACACTGAGTCTGAGCTCAGAAAATGTTTGGCAAATGAGAGACAGAACTGTGCAGCACCCTAGCCTGAGCCTGGGGCGGCACAGCCTGCAGCAGCCCAGCTTCCAAGGCTCCTCCCAGCAGGTCTCAGCCTCAGCAGCTCGCTCGTCCCCACCAACATCACCACACCTCCATCCCACATTAGCCATAGTTATTGGATGTGCAAATTACCATCAATGGAGTGACAAAGACTCAATTAAAGAAGGAGATCTGAAGTCAAAGCTGTCACCTCAGAGAAATCAGCCTTGACAGATAATAACAGCAGCTCTGCAGGGCAAGTACTCAGAGGTAAGGGCTGGAGGGCCCCTTCCCTCACCCCTGGCCCACTGTGTGTGGGAGAAGGGTGGGATCTCTCAGGGACTGCTGTCACCTCCCTGCCCGGGCAGGCCCTGAGGAGGGCCGGGAGCCACCGGGAAGCTCTCGGCACCATCCACCTCCTCCAGCCCTCTGAGAAAGTGGAGCCTGAGCAGAGACCCAGAGAACGCTTGGCTGAGCTGGCACCACTCAACAAGCAGCCTCCTGTGAGGGCCTGTGAGAGGGCACTGACCCTGCACTACCGCTGCACATCTGCACAGGGCGGGCATTGAGGCCAGAGCGCAGGGCGGCCGCTGGCCATGTCTCACGGCTGCCAAGCCCAGGGCAATGGTGGGAGCTGCTCCACTTCCCCATGCCTCCACCGCCCCATTTATAAAACAGGACCCTTTCCAAGAACAAGGCAGCTGTGGTCAGAGAAGAGAAGCTCACACACTGTGCTTCCACGTTCACCCAGCACCAGCCAACCAGGGGCTCCCCAGGCCACACTCTCTTCCTACTTCTCCCATGCTGCCCCAGCAGGTCAGGCCCTGGCTTCCCCTCAAGCATCCTCCAAGCCAGTATGACACATGCCGAGCCTGGCACTTCAAAACCTGTTCTCTCTCAGTTCCCACAGAACATTTTAGCCTCATCAGCCCACCCTTGAACAACCCTGGGTCCCAAACCCAGTACTGTAGTCCTACACCCCATAAATAGTTCTCGCAGTTCCCACCCGATTTCATTCCCCTTTTTGTGTGATCCCACAGCAAGTTCCACCTCGACACTTCTTATGCTATACTATTTTTAGTTTTACATTTCATATTACTGTTAATATGAAAATGTTATATTATTAATAGTATATTGATTATATTTATATAATTATATTAATAATTATTATATTATTAATATTAATACCACAAGTTTACATGCTGTTAGAGGGCATCCTTCATATAATTCAGCTCAATAATATGTACATATTATAGATTCAGGGAATGTATTTTGGATGGATGAATGAATACATACCTAAATGAATAAATCAACATAACTTACCAAATCCAGGCCTGTAAAAACAGAATTACAATGAATGGGTTGATGTGAGGAATAGTTATTATATAATGAATAAAAGTGTTTTGCAATCTGAAAATAATTATTCAAGTGTGTACTATTTTTTTTTTTAATTTTGAGATGGAGTCTCACTCTGTCGCCCAGGCTAGAGTGCAGTGGCATGATCTCAGCTCGCTACAACCTACACCTCCCAGGTTCAAACGATTCTCCCACCTCAGCCTCGTGAGAAGCTGGGACTACAGGCACATGCCACCACATCCAGCTAATTTTTGCATTTTTAGTAGAGACAGGGTTTTACCATATTGGCCAGGCTGGTGTGATCCACTTGACTCAGACTCCTAAAGTGCTGGGTTTACAGGGGTGAGCCACTGCACCCAGCCAAAGTGTGTACTATTATTGAAGTTATCTTTAAAAGTTCTCTCCCTATCTGTGTTTTCTGGCAGCAAAAATATTGTGACAGGACAGAGACAGAGGCCTTAGGCAAGGATGGTGTGATAGCACACAGACAGAGGCCTTAGGCAAGGATGGTGTGATAGCACAGAGGCAGAGGCCTTAGGCAAGGATGGTGTGATAGCACAGAGGCAGAGTCCTTAGGCAAGGATGGTGTGATAGCACACAGACAGAGGCCTTAGGCAAGGATGGTGTGATAGCACAGAGGCAGAGTCCTTAGGCAAGCATGCTGTGACAGCACTGAGGCCTTAGGCAAGGATGGTGTGATAGCGCAGAGACAGAGGCCTTAGGCGAGGGTGGTGTGAAAGCACAGAGGCAGAGTCCTTAGGCAAAGGTGCTGTGACAGCACACTTATGAAAGGTCTTAGGAGGAAAGATAGCCATTTGAAGCCAAAGTTTGAGTCACAGTGAAGCAGTAGTTTTGGTTTTTTGTTTAGTTTTATTTTGTTTTTCAAGCAGGTTATCCCGTAAGTGATTTTTCTGTCCCTTAGGTCACACTGCACTCCTGGACACTACCACTCACTGAGGCCTTTTCATGTTGTGGAACACCTTGAAAACAGACACACTAGAGATAGGTAGAAGAGAAACAGAAGGGAAGGCTATGCACAGGCTACATTTATGATAATGGTGGGAGAGAGATAGGATTTTATAACAGACAAGAATACAAACCTCTCACACTGCAAGGAAGATTGCCCCTTCCCACATGCACTAACAGAAGGGACTCTGACCCCCGCTCCTCCCACCTGCCAGCATTGTCTTCTAAAGACAAAGACCGCTCTCGGCTCTCTAAGTGGATATCGACAAACGAGGGAACATGTACGCTCACAAAGGAGGAGAGCTCGCATGGCCCACAGAGCTTGAGCTCCTCAAAAGTGGAAGAGATCCTAGGGGAGAAAATGGAATTAAGCAACAGGATGAGGCTGTTTCTTCACCCTTGGTGGCTAACGGAGAATCAGGCTGGAAAACCAGACCTTGCAGTACCTCCGTTCCTGATAAAGACCACAGAACCCTTCCTGAGCCTGGAGACAGCATGGTGGTGGGAGAGGGGGGCTGGAAGGAGGAAAGTGCACAGGTCTCATGGGACCATCGCTCAGGAGCAGAACAACATCTGTCAAATGCATCACACTGATTCCTGAGATTCTGTTTTACTTCCAGCAATATATAAGTCAATATAGGTAAAAAATGAAAAACTAAGTTTAATCAAGTGGCAAACGCAGAAGAAATCATGGCATTTTTTCAATATGCTTACAATTCCTTTGGCAATCCTCGAGCGCTCTAGGGGTCCCTGTCAAGCATGCCCCGAGGAACTCAGTGGCCATCTGATGCTCTGCAGAACTGCTGCTGCGGCCCCTGGAGAAGCACCCACCCCAAGTGCAGAGAAGGAAGATCCAACCACTAATCCCAACCCTTCCTGGCAAAAGGCATGCATTGGCCTAAATACAGGTGCAGGATTTCACTATTTTAAAAAAATTGGCATCCATTTAATGGGGCACCTCCATTTCCTTCTAAAATGCAGGTAGATGGAATGTCTTACAGTATGGAATTTCCTTAGAAGCAAGAAAATACAGTGCAGCATTTGAGAGCCTGCTGTGGGCTAGGCACCGCAGGAGGCACCAGAGCTGTTGCTGAAAAGCGGTCCCAATCCAGACCCCAAGAGAGGGTTCTTGGATCTCGTGCGAGAAAGAAATTGGGGTGAGTCCACAGAGTAAAGTGAAAGCAAGTTTATTTAAAAAGTAAAGTCATGAAGAATGGCCATCCATAGGTAGAGCAGCCCCGAGGACTGCTAGTTTTGCCCATTTTTATGGTAATTTCTTGATTATATGCTAAACAAGGGGTGGATTATTCATGAGTTTTCTGGAAAGGGGTGGGCAATTCCTCAAACTGAGTGTTCTGCCCCTTGCTAGACCAGATAAGCTAACTTCCTGACATTGTCATGGCATCTGAGAGCTGTCTTGGGGCCGGTGGGAGTGTAGCAGTGAGGATGACCAGAGATCACTCTCATTGCTGCCTTGGTTTTGGTGGTTTTTGGCCGGTTTCTTTACTGTAACCTGTTTTACTAGCAAGGCCTTTATGACCCGTATCTTGTGCCGACCTCCTATCTCATCCTGTGACTTAGAATGCCCAACCTATGGGAGTGCAGCCCAGCACGTCTCAGCCTTATTTTACCGAGGCCCTACTCAAGATGGAGTTGTGTGGTTCAAACGCCTCTGACAGAACCAGTGTGGTTCTTGCCCTCAGGATGCTCACAGGCCGATGGAAGAGACCGTGAGCAGGTGGGGTGTCCACGACCTCTGTGGAAGGGCTGGAGGGGAGAGGCACAGTTTTTAGGAGCACCCAGAAGGGACACCAATGCAGTTGTCAGGGGAAGCTGATGTCTAAGGGAGGCTTGAAAGGCGAAGAGTTAGCCAAGGCGAGAGATTCGAGGGATGACAGGCAGAGGGAACAAGAGACGCACATGTCCGTACACAAAAGAGAGGGCAGCGCTTCCAGGACCTGCAAGGAGTTTAACTTGGCTGGAGGCCTGGGTGGTGGAGAGAGGGAAATGTGTTGGAGATCAGGTCATGACAGACCTAGAGGTTTGCCTTGGCCTTTATCCTGTGGACATTGTGAAGCCATGAAAGGAGCTAGACTGAATGGATGACATGAGCAGATTCACAGCCTTAAAGGTACCAAGAACACAACACAGAGAAGGGGTGGATGACAGATACCTATTAGGGGGTTGCTGTGACAAACAGGCAAGGAATGGTGGTGGCTGGAGCCAGAGTGACAATGCAAGGGATGGGAGCAGTGAAGGATTTGTGGA